>NW_026897103.1:0-28834 GCF_033153095.1 Gastrolobium bilobum | reverse complement strand
AGATGACTCTTTGTGGGCTTATAGGACAGCTTATAGGACACCTTTAGGTTGTTCTCCTTACAAGCTAATTTTTGGTAAAAATTGCCATCTACCCTTAGAGCTTGAGTATAAGGCATATTGGGCTACCACACAACTAAATGTTGATGCCACTGCATCAGGAGAAAAGAGGCTTCTTCAACTCAATGAAATGGATGAGTTCAGGTTAAATGCTTATGAAAATGCCAAGTTGTACAAAGAACAAATGAAGAGATGGCATGATAAGCAAATTTTGGATAGGAAGTTTGCAATGGGGGAACAAGTATTGCTTTTTAATTCAAGATTAAAATTTTTCCCTGGGAAGTTAAAATCTAGGTGGTCTGGTCCATTTAAGGTCATTAAGGTACATCTTCATGGAGCTGTAGACATCTTGAGTGAGAAAGATGGTAGGAAATTCACTGTTAATGGGAAAAGATTGGAACACTATTTTGGAGAGTCTATAGAGAGAGCTGTTAATTCAATCTCTCTATGTGACCATGCCCCTTCGTAAAAACAAACACAGTGACAAAAAGTCTAGCTTAAGACTCTAAAATTAGCATGTTTTGTTTTGTTTGAATTTTTTTTTCCTTTTCTTTCTTTACTGTTCTGAGTTGTTGATTTTTTTTATCTGTTTTATTAAAAAAAAAAACATATAGCTGTTACTGACACTCTCATTTCTTCTGTTTCAGGTGTTAGTGAATCTTTTTGCTGATTTCTGGAAGCAGATCCAACTTAAGTTTGTGGGAGTGGCCTGAGTATCAACTTTTTATTATTGCTATTTTATTTTTTTTGTAGTTTCAATTTGCTGGTTTTGTTTTAAAAATTTATTTTTATTTAGCATCATGGTTAGAAAGCATATCTTGCGTAGCGAAGGACCCCACAGTCCAAGGCTTACACCACACACACCTGACCCTGAGAGTTTTTCCCTCTCATCTTTCACATGTGAAAAAGAAATAGAAAGGTTTGAGAAAACTATGCTTGCTAGGGACCCCACCCCTGACAAGGGATTTGAGGAAAATGCCTCTTATCCCGAATATGTGCATGAGGTAGTGCGAACCCAACATTAGGAACAGTTCTACCTGCATCCTAAGGATGCTACTAATGTCAATGTGGTGAGGGAGTTTTATGCAGAAGTCTTGAGTGAAGGTCAAACTGAGGTTAGTGTTGGAGGCATTAAAGTTTCCTATGATCCCAAGGCTATTAGGAAATTTTTTTCCCTACCTACGGCCTCTAAAGATGAGTTTGCAAAGTATGTCAAGAAGCATGATCAAGCTTTCATGGCTGAGATATTAGAGGTCATAGCTGTCCCTGGGGCTGAATGGGAAATAAAGGACAAGAACTATACTCTGCAAAAACATTTTTTAAATGAAAAAGCTCAAACTTGGTATCATTTCATTAGAGCCAGATTGCTTCCCACTACTCATGTAAATTTAGTGACTAAGGATAGGGCTGTTTTGTTGTGGTGTTTATTGGTTGGGAAACCAGTAGATGCTGCCAAATTAGTTTTTTCAGGAATTGGAGCTTGTGCTGGGGGTAGACAAGGCAATCTCCGGTTCCCCAGCTTCATATCCCAGTAATGCAAGAAAAAAGGTGTCTCAACAAACCCATCTGATGTGTTCTTTAAAGTAAGTGAGGCTATAACTGTGCAAATCATTAATAAATTAAAAAGGGCATTGCTCCACCCTCGGTTGAAAGAAAACAATTGGAAACAGTGGGTAAAGAAAAGTTGAAAGGGGTGGTTGAAGAGGAGAAGGGGAAATTTGTACCTAGTGTTACGAGTTCTCAGTGGCAAAAGGCAGAAAATATTGCAAAACACTTGGAGACTATGGGTCCTCCCACTGAAAACCAGATGTTCCCAGGCTGGTTCCATCATAATCTGGTTCACATACATAAGGTGCTCATGCAAATGCAAGATCATAACAAAAAAATGAACTTGTTGTTTGAGAAAACATATGATCAATTTTATTCTTTTATGTATAATAGAGCCAGATTTCATGATTACATTGCAGAAAGGGACAAAGTTTTGAATGATTTTTTGAAAAATACTTTTGTAAATTTCCCTGGTTTACCTTCATTACCTGATGATTTAACCTGGCCACCTTCCTCAGTGTTTGTTGATCCTCAGGTAAAGGAATTCATGGCAAGAGCTGCTGGTAATCCCCCTCAGCCTCAACCTACAAGGAAAAAGCAACTCCTCAGCCTACTAAAAATGAGGACCCCTCATCTAGCTCAAGGAAGAGGGGAAGGCCGAGGATAAAAGCTGCCATGGAGGAAGTGAGTGACAATGAAGAAGAGGAAGAAATGCAATATTTTGAATCAGAATCTGAAGATGTGGATAAATCTGAGTCAGGTGACTCAGATTATCAAGAGGAATAGGCCAGAACTTCTTCTGGCCTCAGGTTACACTGATCTTACTTGCAAAATTTTTGTTTGTGTAACTTGTATGAGGCACAACAGTGAGGACACTGTTGAAGATAAGTTTGGGGGAGAATACTCTGCTGGTGAACCATGTTTGCTCTTTAGAATTTTTTTTTAATTCCTTTCTTCTGTTTCAGTTGCTGTTTTTAGAGTTGTAGGAGGTTTTTTGTTTATTTGGTTGTTTTGAGTTAGGTAGAGATTATTTGCTATTTGAAGTAAATTAGTGAGGTAAATGTAGGAAGGACTTGCAAAGAATTCAACAGTTGTTTGGAAAGTTAATGAGAGGATTGGATTGAATTTTTTTTTGTAGAAAAGAGAAGAAAATTTTTGTGAAAAGTATGATGGAAGTGGACAAGTTGAATGAGGGCAGTGAGATAATAACATTGCGAGACTGAGAGCTAAAATGAATAAGGCTGAGAATGAAGTTGGAACAAGAGGCAAGTGAGTTGGTGATTGAGCCTAGCCTAGTGAGGATTTGAATCCTAAACAGTTGATTTTTTTTATTTTTCTTGTGAAGTTCCTTTCTGGGGTAGAAGAAACAGAACTTGATTTGATGCTGGGTAATTAGTTGAGGCACAAGTAAGCTTTAAGATGAAGAGGGCAAATTTTCTTCTGATTAACCCATTAGCCAAAAAGCCAACCTTTAATTTTTGGCCTTTGATTAACCCACTTTGAGCCTCTAGCTGGATTTTTTTTACTCCCTTAAATTCTTTCCCCATCCAATGACCACCTTCCCACTGAGTTATGATGGAATAAAATTTTTGTGAAGTTGCAATCCATTGAAAAGTGAATTCAGTTCCATGGCTGAGAGTAAAAAAAAGAGAAAAGGATGTGATTGTACACCATAAAAAAGAAAGAAAGAGAATGCTGTCAAAGAAAAGAAAAAGAAGAAAAAAAAGAGAAGAAAAAAATTGTACAAAAAGAAAAAGAATACAAGAGAATAAAGTTTTTGGCAGCCATGGAAATGTGTAGTTAAGTTGTCTGATTGCATCCCTTGTCCATCATAGCTGAGTTAGCCATTCATCCATACATCTCTAACCTTGATCCAAGCCAAAATACAACCCATAAAGCCCCTCTGATTGAAGTCTCATTTGTGTGTCATCCAAATGCCAAAGCAACTTCTCAAGCCTATGTTGAGGCTATTCCCAGTAAAGGTGTGAGATAAAATAGCTCCCTGCGCTATTGAGTGATGAAAATATGTGAGGAGAGAGTTTTAGCCATTCTCGTTTGCCTTTTGTGAAGATGTAGTTCTCTGTATTATGACATGATGAGTCACGGTCCTCCTTGTTATTGTTCATTTGCCACTGATTATACTTGAACATTAAAGTCACACTGATCATTGAAATTGTTTGTATGCTGTAATTACAATCCTCTTTTCTGATTGATGCATAAACTTCGGCTGAGTGAATTGCATGTCCTTTAGTGAAAGTTAAGATCTGATGTCTGTTTTACACTGCTGTGAAGAAGAAAGAAAGAAAAAAAAAGAGAAGTGAATATTTGTGTTTGGTGATTCAAAGTTGTGTGTTTGACTGAAAATCTAGATCATGAGAATTCTGTTTGGAAGCATGTTTTATGAGAAATGAAAGATTTGCTTGTTGTTAAGGAACTGTTTTGATAAAAAAAATTGTGGTGTTGCATTGCATTTGTTCCTTGAGGACAAGTAACAACTTAAGTTTGGGGGTGTGATAAGTCTCTTAATTGAGACTTAGAACATATGAATTATATTGCAAATGAAGGGAAATGAATTGATTTTATGAATAAAATATCCCAACTTTGTGTGAATTGTCTCTTGTTGGTTAAAAATGTCAATGGGCTGATTTCTTTTGTGTTTTAGGCCCAATTGGTTATGATTCACTATGCAAAAAGACTAAAGGAAATTGGGCCATTATTTTGCTGATCAGAAGCCCGAAAATGAGGAAAGAAAGAAAAGGCAAATCAGAATTGGAAGAAAAGAAAAGAAGACAAGAAGAGAATGGGCGAGGAAATTTAATCCATCAGCGGCCCAAAGAAGGAAAGAAAAGAAAAATTGAAAAGAAGAAAAGAAAGAGGAGCAAAAGGGACAGGTCAGAATCGTAAGAGACAGATCAGAAACAAAGAAAGAAGAGAAGAAAAAAAACCCTAGCTCTCAAACCGTCCAAGAAAACCCCTTTCCATCTAAACCTTCATCTCAACCGTTCCTTCCAGATTCCCCTCACCGAAACACCCTCTGATTTTCACTCAAGACACAGAACCTTAGACTCCATCACGGTTCATTTCTCGAATCGAACCAATCCCACACAAACCCTAACCGATTCTTGGTTCAATCCAGAAAAATCCAAAAGAGTTGATGAGCTGGAGATCGTTAGTGGCTGGAGCTGCTTTTGGAGTGTGTTGCTGAATCGTGCAAAGGACACACCCACGATTGATTGGAGCAAGGAGCGTACGTTTGGGAGAGTTGATTTTGGAGCAGCTATAAGAAAGGGACAAAGGGCAAATTTGTAGGCATCTACTCTCTCCCCACCTCTCTGCTCTTCGTTGAATTTATTTTCTGCTCTTTGAGAATATTTTTAGTTTTCTGTCTTGATTTGTAGTATTTTTATTTCGTAAATTTTATGAGCACTGTGGTCAGGACTATCGGCTGTTGATAGTCCCTGAGTTTTTATTTCCAGTACATTTTAAAGTTCCTATTTTCATTATGAACACTTGCTGTATTTTAGCTCATCAACCTGTGGTGATGAGCTAATTTTTCTGAGAGTTGGGTTGGATAAAGTATCCGGAACTCACTGTTATTGGATGATGTTTTAATGTTTACATGGTTGTTTTCAGTTTGTTTACTGTGCATGTTTATTGCTGAGTTTGACTATGTGATGATCACACATAGTCAGCTCTTAGTGGTGTGAGGTTATTGGGAAATATTGATTTCTAAATATTGATTTTAAAACCAATTTTTGTCACTTGTTATTTTTATTCAAATCTGAAAGTATTTTTCTGTTTAACAATTTTAAAAGAAAATCATTAAAAACAAATTAGTTTGCAAGTCTTTCAAGTAAGTAACTTTTTTTGGCAGTAGTTAAAGATCCTTCACCAACAAAAATCACTGTTTTAAGAAGAGAAAATTTCCACAAAAACATTTCCAGTACACTAGTTGAGAATAGTAGTAGCATTTAATTTTATTTGTTTTTATTCTTAGTTCTTTTAGCAATTACCAATTTATTTCAAGTTAGAACGCAAAGATCCTTGTGGAACGATAACTGGGACTCACAAAAGCCCTATATTACTTGTTGTCGCGTATACTTGCGTGCATTACTTGCACAACTGTTAGCAAGGCAACACACGCCACACTTATTTAAATATGGTGAGACACATTTACTCAAAACTGTTGCATTTGATCATTGGATTTGAATGAATAATTGACGTGTGTAAAGTTAAATTTTTACAGATAGGTATATATCTAATATGACCCATTTACAAACTTTACCTGACAGTTATTCTCTTAGTCTGTTTTATGATCCATTTTTTATTTTGTTGTTTATAGCAGAACTATATTAGATAAAGCATTTCCTTTTCTGAATACAGGTTTATGGGAATGAAAGCTGCTATATTGACCAACAATTCAAGCTTGAAATCTTTTAGTACCAAACTTGGCTTCAGTGTTCTTCAATTAGATGATTTGGTGAAAGATTGTAGTGTTGAATTACAATGTAACGTCATAGCCCTTGAGCTGCTCAATGTGGATAAAAAACTCAGCTCCTGCCAATACGAGAAGGGCTGTTTTTCTTTGGTGTAATATTGGTGTTTTCCTGCCAATAGGAATATAAAAAATCGGTTCAGAACCTTAAAATAACATTGCCAAGAATAAAAAGGAAAAGAAAAAAATCTTCCTTAAAATCGGTTTGGAAATGGTTCTGGTTCGAAACCGGTTCGAAACCGGTTCAGAAGCAGTTCGGGTTGAACCGGTTTCGAACCAAACCAAACTGGTTTCATTTTGTAAAAATAATCCGGTTCAAAGAACCGAACTGGTTTAAACCGGTTCGGTTCAGTTTTTTAAAAAATCCGGTTCGGGTCGACCCATGCCCATTCCTAATTTCACTCACATATTCTTTTTATGAATTTGTTGATTTGCCTCAACCGCTTTCAATAAAAACATTAGTTTGATATGTAATTCATTCTTTTGTTTATAAGAATTAATTACCCAACTGGGAAATGAATTTTGACGGAAGAGAGAGTATTGTAATTCACTAACTTTTTACTCTCCTTAACATGTTCTTTGGCATCATCAAGGTATCACAATTGTAAACTTTCATTTCTTTTTCTAATTAATGGCACTTGTTCAGATTTGGTGGTAAAGTCTCTTATTTCTTACTTGGTATTGTTTTAAATTTGGTGTAAATTTGACTTTATTACTACTTATTTCATAGGCTGTTGCTTATGAATTGCATTGGATCATTGTCAAGGAGAGTTGTTCCTTTTCACCGCTTTAAACTTTGTTCCCCAAATACCCATCAAATGAATGCTCTGTTTGTTCTTTTATAACTCGTACTATTTTGTTCTTTTATAACTCGTACTATTTTGCCTGATAGTATGGAATAGAAACTCATTTTATGTAGTTGCTTAGTCTCCTTTGTAGCTAGAGATTTTGGTTGCTGAAATTTAAATATGATAGCATTTACTCTCTTTTTAATTACTGATATGCCTCCAGCATAGATATGATTTTAAGTCAAAAAGAGAAAGAATCTTGATTAATCTTGAATGAAAAGGGCTATAATTTCTATTAAATTGATAAATTTCAATCAGATATCTTGTCACTAATTTTCTTATATTTTTGTAGGAAAACAGACAAGAAAGAAGCCCAATTGAAAGCACAAGTCTGAAGCCACCGCGCTACTGGTGCGGATCTGGCGCTATCAGCGCGGGATTCATGCTAGTAGCGCGAAGCTACTGTATTCAGACAACACTCCCACGCTATCATCGCCAACCTGGCGCTAGTAGCGCGGGAGGCACGTGATAATTTTTAATCTTATCTCAGACTATATCAGGAGGAGATTGGACCCAAGATATACGATGAAGATTTGATCAAGATTTCTAAACAAGAGCACATAGTCTATAAATAGAGACTCAGACCCCAGAGGAAACCATCTTTGGCTGGAGAGAATTGTGAGATTCAGAGAATTGAGAGAATTCTTGGAGACTCGCGCTGGAGATCAGGATTCCGACAGAGTTGAAGACCGAAGACCATTGATCTTCCATCTTCTTCTTCTTCTTCTTTATTGCTTTCATGAATACTTTTTATTATTTTAATTTGTTTAAGTCAGATATGTCTGGCTAGTTTTCTTTTGTAGTTGGGATCACGGACCCAATGTGAATCCTTTATAGTTTTTAAATTGTTTTTATAAGTAATTTAGTTTAGTTAGTTTTATTCTACCTGTGTTAATTCTTCCATACTCTTTTTAGAATTGATCACTCTATTATAGGGCTTTGAGGGTTAGAGCTCATAATAGACATACTGGGGTTTAAATTCAGACAAGGGTAGAATAACAATCCGTGCATGGCCTAGATATAAGCTTACATAGATTGCAGACTTTTAATTTATTTGCTTATGCTTAATTCAAGAGAAATTACAAGGACACTATGATTCTAATTGGGTTAAAGGATTGAAATCACTAAGACATTAGCGTTCAAATATTTAATAGGAAAATAATGAATTGTCTGAGCTAATAAACTAGTTAGTTATAAAATTCAATTTAGGAATATAAAGGAGGATCGGAGGTGAAGTGCATCCTGACTGCAGTTCTTTTACAAATTCAATTACTCATAATCTCTTTGACATTCTTGATTAATTCTTGCTTGCTTTTAATTATTTCTGTTTCTAAATTTCTATCAACAAATATTTTCACAATCAATCTGAGTTTTATCAATTTAAGAGGAATAGTTAAATTAATACTCGGTGCATTAATCCTCGAGGGAACGATATCTTATTTATCACTTTATTACTTGGAACGAACGGTATACTTGTCGTATTCGCAACAAGTTTTTGGCGCCATTGCCGGGGATTAATTATGTCAATATTATTTTTAATTTCGATCTTTAATATTGGACCTTTATTTATATATTTTTTAAATTTAAATTTAATTATTAGTATTATTTTTTTTTTATCTCATTTTTTTATTTTTTATTTTTTATTTTTATATTTCAATTTTTTATTTTTTATATACAACATTATTATTAATTTATTTTTTTACTTATTTGATTTCTCTATTTTATGTGAGGTAAAGTAGAACGTGAATCTCTAAAGTTTGATCCAGAAATTGAGAAGACTGCAAAGAAGAACAGGAAGCTAGCCAAGCTAAGGAAGCAAGAGGAATCCTTGAGTTCAGAGCCAAAAGCAGAACCCGAGATGGCAACTCCCAATCCACCACCAGAGGATGAATTGATGGAGTCAATCCTTGCTCATCTTTTCACAAAGTCAAATTCTAGCATCATCAGACCACCAATTGATACCAACAATTATGATATCCATCCATCACTGATATCCTTGGTGGAGAAAAATCCATTTGGTGGGGAAGATTATGGAGATCCCCATGATTTCATTGACAAATTTCTAAGAATCTGTGATACAACCAAGCACCACGGGGTATCAGATGACGCAATTAGACTCCGGTTATTTCTTTTTGCTGTAACAGGGAAAACTCTCAGATGGTTGGATAGACAAGCCCCCAACAGTATCAAAACATGGGATGAACTGGCGGCCAAGTTCTTTGTTGAGCACTTTTCCATGGAGAAATACAACAAGTTGGTTAATGAAATTATCAACTTCACTCAACAGCCACGAGAAACTCTACGTGCAGCTTGGACCAGATTCCAAGAACTGATCAGAAAGTGCCCCCAGTATGATTTGCCAGACGGGAAGAAAGTCAGGGTCTTTTACAATGGGATGACACCAGATTTTTGAATGGTAGTCAATGATGCAGCTGGTGGAACCATAGGGAAGAAGACATCAGCTCAAACTTTAGAGCTGATTGACTATATGGCAAAGAACGAGAATGCATCTATGGCAGTTCAACAAGGAATGGTGTAACATCCCACGTAATTAGGAAAAATATATAAATTGCTATGAGGAATATGGATACCTGTGTTAAATTTGAAGTACATGTAATACTTGCCTTTTCTTCGAGTTATGTAGCTATTTTCCCTAGAATGGAATTAATTTACGTTAGGGAATTATTTGATTTAACATGGTAGGTGAGTACTTATTTTAGGCATGTGAAACTTTAGTTAAAAGGTAAAGAAATAAATTAATTGTAACATATAAAAAGAAAGCATAATGTCACTTAGGCTATAAGAGAATTAATAATTTTGTGGGTTAGTAGCTAAGTTAGTAACACAATTGGGCTGGTATATTTTTGGTCCTTGTAACACCCCGTTTATATCTGGTAATGTTATCATACTATCGTATTAAGCTGTGCTTAATTAAAAATTACGAAATATCTTTTTCTTTTCAATTATGACATCATTATCATTACCAACTTGCTTAATTAATCAATTAAATAAATCATGCCTGTATGTAAATTGCAAAAGACCTCTAACTGAAATACCTCATTAATTAAAATAACATAATGTATGTCTCTAGTCACGGAACTACAACACGTAGACTGGACCAACTATCAGTTTATACAACTCAACTCAAAAGTACTAACAACCTAGTGGCATGGACAACTCCCATGCTCACCCAAATAAGGCAACAAAGCCCAATAGAAAGTCTCAACTCAAATCATAAAGAGCAGAAAACATAAACAACATTCAATCCAGTCATGTCAGCAATACAGCATAAATATCATCAACTAAGCTCTGGCCTCCTGCCGCCAGAGGCATCAGTCACCATACTACCTGAACCTGAAATAAGCATTCCCCAAACGAGGGGTAAGATCTCTAAACAAGAAATCTCAGTAAGACAAGGGGTCCTCAAGGATCTTCCACCCCAAGCTCACATACATGTGCAATATAAGTTCAAAAGCAGTTTATCATCATCAGTTCTAAAATAGTGCAATGCAGCAGATAATCATGTCATGTGTGTCAATTCTATTCTACTGATCAGAGAAATGCAGGAATACGTCTATTACCTACACAATATGCAAGACGCTACTTGCACCCACCCACAGACTCACCATCTTGTATGACGCCACATACTCAGGCTTACCGATTAAGTGGAAACAACACATACATATTATAAGCCATTGCACATATCAGCTCAAAAGCATTTCAAAATATCCAAAGCATGTAACACAGCATGCATATAACCATACCCCCATGGGACACAGTGGAACCACAACATGGCTAAACCGAGGACACGAAAGCTTACCTTGCAAGCTAACACCCAAAGCCAAGAGTCCACAGCTCAAGTCCAACACACAGCAGATCACAATCTGATATGGACCAATAATAAATCAATAAACATGCACTACAAGCATACATCATACAAACAACGCCTTTTCATTATGTTTTACGTCTTAAGGATTCTCACCAAGCCATAAGCCCTTAATCCCATGATTCTGACTTGCATTAATAAATTACAGAAGTTCAACTTCCTCAAACTAGGGTCCACAAACCCATAGATTAGTTCTGGATGAACAGTACGCTCCTGTTCCTCGCAAACCCAGAATATCCGGATATTCCTCGGGGGCATATCCGGATATCCAATATCCGAATATCTCTCTGGCAATATCCGGATATCAATATCCGGATATCTAGATCCCCATATCCGGATATACAATATCCGAATATTTCACGAGCAGATATCCGTATATTTCGCGACAGAATGCAGTTTCTGCATTTCACGAAGATATCCTTCCAAGGTTCCATTTTTAACACTTAAACACGTTAAAGCATGCATTTTTATACCCTCATAGGTTTACATACCAGCTGGTTACTTGCTTAACCCATTAACATGCAAAGACATCACCTTTAACCCTTAAAAACCCATGATCAAGGTTGTACAACTCACCAAAGGATCAAAACAGAGAAGTAAAGGCTCTTGGAGCTCTCCAATCTACCTCCAAGGTTCAGACCACCAAGGAAATACGAAAATGCCTTCACAAAAGTTGGTTCTTGCACCAAAAGATTGCTCCTTGGCACCACCAATGCCAAGCCAAAGGTCCACACCCTCTCAACAACCCAAAGTCAAAACCAAAACACACTCTAGAAGCACCCTCCTCTCAGCAAAAGCTGTAACCCAACCTCACAATGCACCCACCCAAGTGTTTGCAAGGTCAAAGAGAAGGAAAATCAAGAGAAAATGGTGGTTTGGTCACAAGAGATGAAGAACATGCAATGGAACAGTGAACACACTCATGACTAGCCACCAACTCACGCACAAAACATCAGAATCCTCCTAGGGTTGGGTGCAATTTAATTTATATAGTCGCTTAAGCTTTAAACACACTGTATTAACTTTAATTGCTACGCTTAGCATCTTAATCCCAAACTCAGGATTCTTAACCTACTCAATTTTACAAGAATTATCATATTTTTCTTATAATTTTCGGAGCACCTTTCCGGTACGCGTTTTTCATAGCCAGTACTAGTTTCTGGCACCAGTTCTTATTATTTTGACTTGAAACTCGTTTTACAAGTCCTACATATTATTCTAGTAATTATCATGCACTTATTATAATTTTTCGGGATACTTTTTCGGTACGCATTTATACCGACTTGCAGAACCGGTATCTGCACTTTTCTTCCGAAAAATGACTTTCAGCATTCTTAATCACTTACTATAATGATTAAAGCCTCATAATAATTATTAGGGTCAATTATGGAATTATTTTCTAATTTCACATAATTAATTAATTAACTTCCTTAATTAACGGTGCGGGTTCTTACATTTACCCCACCTTTTTAGGATTTTGTCCTCAAAATCAGAATATACCTGTCTCGGAAGTCGAGATACTGCCGGAGAAGCTCGTCCTCTCGCTCCCAGGTACACTCCTTAGGAGACCTTTCTGACCATTGCACTTTGACCATCAGAATGATCTTGCTCCTGAGCTGCTTCTCGCCACGGTCGAGAATCTTGTGTGGTCCGACGGGAGTTTTCAAGTTCTCATGAACTTGCTCATCATCCGGTTGCACCACGTGCGAAGGATCCGCTACATACGTGCGAAGCTGAGACACGTGAAACACGTCGTGGATGTTGGCCAAGTTCGTAGGCAAGGCAAGCCGGTAGGCAACAGGTCCTACTCTACCAAGAATCTGGTATGGCCCAATAAACCGCGGGCTCAGCTTCCTCACTCCGAGTGCCCGTCCAACACCGGTGACAGGTGAAAGTCTCACAAACACGTGCTCACCCTCACTGAACTCTAGTGGACGATGCTTGACATCGTAGTAACTCTTCTGGCGACTCTGTGCCTGCTTCAGCTTTTCCCTGATCATCTGGATCTGCAGGGTGGTATCTTGGACAAAGTCCAAGCCAAACAACTCACGATCCCCAACCCTAGACCAGCAGGTAGGTGTACGACACCTCCTACAGTAGAGCGCCTCGTAGGGTGCCATGCTCAGGCTAGCATGGAAACTGTTGTTATACGAAAACTCCACCAACGGAAGGTACCTATCCCATGTCGAACCCTGCTCCAACGTGCAAGCCCGCAACATGTCCTCCAAGGTTTGGATAGTCCGCTCAGTCTGTCCATCAGTCTGAGGGTGATAGGCAGTACTCAATCTCAATTGAGTACCAAAAGCTCCCTGCAGCGCCTCCCAGAACCGAGATGTGAACTTTGGGTCCTTATCACTGATGATACTCACGGGCACCCCATGAAGCCTCACGATCTCGCGAACAAACAGTTTGACCAACTGCTTAGTAGTGAAGCTCACCTTCACTGGAAGAAAATGGGCAGACTTTGTCAATCTGTCCACAATGACCCATATCGAGTCACAACCAACCAGAGTCTTCGGCAAACCCACAACGAAGTCCATGGAAATGCTCTCCCATTTCCATTCCGGAATCTCAAGAGGTTGAAGTTTACCAGACAGCTTCTGATGTTCAATCTTCACCTTCTGGCAGATCAAACACTTGGACACATACACAGCTACGTCCTTCTTCATTCCTGGCCACCAGAAATTCCTCTTCAGGTCTTGGTACATCTTTGTAGCACCAGGGTGAACAGTAAATTGTCCCTTATGGGCCTCCGCCATAACCTCTTCGGTCAAAGGACCTTGAGGAATCACAACACGCTTCTAAAACAACAGAAGTCCATCCTCATTCCAAGACACACCGTCTTGGTTCTTCACGTAGTCGAGACACTCTCTCTGCACTTGCGCCTCGTGGATCTTCTCCATAAGCTCATTCCTGACTCTCACAGTCTCCATCTCGAGAAGTGCACCCCCAAACAAGGTTGTCTCCTTCAGATCTCGAAACTTCTCTATGAGGTCGAAGTCACTCATCGTCAAACTGGATAGACTCACGGATTTCTGACTCAAAGCATCAGCTACCACATTGGCCTTGCCAGGATGATACTTCAACTCAAAGTCGTAGTCCTTCAGAAATTCCATCCATCTCCTCTGCCTCATGTTCAGCTCATTCTGATCAAACAAATACTTCAAGCTCTTGTGGTCACTGAACACCGCAAACTGCATATCGAACAGGTAATGCCTCCAAATCTTGAAAGCAAACACAATCGCAGCCAACTCCAAATCATGAGTCGGGTAGTTCTCCTCATGAGGCTTCAACTGCCTCGAAGCAAAAGCAACAGCTCTACCAGACTACATCAACACCCAGCCCAGCCCCTTTCCAGAAGCATCACAGTAAAGCTCAAACTGCTCCTCAGGATCAGGAAGGACCAACACAGGTGAAGTAGTTAATCTCTCCTTCAACTCCTGAAAGCACGCCTCACACTCGTGAGTCCACACAAATGGAGTCTCCTTTCGGGTAAGGCGAGTCAAAGGAAGAACCATCGTGGAGAAACCCTTGATGAACCTCCGATAGTAACCTGCCAAACCTAAGAAGCTCCTCACCTCCGTAACTGTCTTGGACCTCTCCCAATCTAGCACGGCCTTAATCTTGTTGGGATCCACTGCAACTCCATCCGCTAAAATCACATGCCTAAGGAACTTGACTGATTTGAGCCAAAACTCACACTTTGAAGGCTTAGCATAAAGCTTTTTCTCCTTCAGCACTTGCAGAACAATCCTCAGATGCTCCGCATGCTCCTCTTCAGTCTTGGAGTAAATCAGAATGTCATCAATAAAGACGTTCACAAACTGATCCAAATACGGCTGAAAAATCATTTTCATGTAATCCATAAACACTGCCGGCACATTGGTGAGTCCAAACGGGATCACCAAATACTCAAAGTGACCGTATCTCGAACGAAACGCGGTCTTAGGGACATCTTCCGGCTTCACCCGAATCTGATGGAATCCGGACCAGAGATCAATCTTAGAATACACGCAAGCACCCCTGAGCTGATCCAACAGATCATCAATCCGAGGAAGGGGATACTTGTTCTTGATCGTCACCTTGTTCTACTGCCGGTAGTCGGTGCACAATCGCATTGTCCCGTTCTTCTTCTTCACAAAGATGACCGGTGCTCCCCAAGGAGACACACTCGGCCGGATGAAATCTTTCGCCAAAAGATCCTCAATATGCTTCTTCAGCTCAGCCAACTCTGGTGGCGACATCCGATATGGAGCTAAAGAAATAGGCCCCACACCAGGCAACAAATCAATGGAGAACTCTATCTCCCGCTGTGGAGGAAACTCAGGGATCTCCTCAGGAAACACCTCGAGGAACTCCCCCACCACAGGAATGCCAATGATATCCTCCTGTGTCCCACTCGCCAAACCTCCCAACATGATATAAGCAAATGCCCATGCTCTCAAGGCCTTGCTAGCCTGCAGTAATGAAATATATGGCGAGGAACTAGCTGTGGAATCACACGGAGACATCACCACGCGCTTTGCACAACAATCAATCAGTGCACAGTTTCTAGACAACCAATCCCTGCCCAGAATAATCTCCAAGTTGGCCATCGGCAATCCTATCAGATCCACCGAGAACTCACGGCCATTCCACTGAAATGCTACATCGCGATGTACACTGGTAGAATCACATATTTCTCCGGTGGCGGTAGTCACCCGCAATGGTGGAGAAAGCACAGACATGGGCAACTCAAGCCCCAAAGCAATCGGGGTAGCGACAAACGAGTGCGTAGCCCCGGAATCAAACAATGCATCAACAGAAATACCACTAATAGACACAGTACCTCTAACAAGGTTCAGAGCGCGGTCCGACTATTGCCTATCCAAGGTGTACACACGCCCAACAGAAGGTGGCACCGCAGGTGCCGAAGTAGAAGCCATCGGAACCATCTGCAGAGGAACTTCCTGAACAGTTGCAGCTCTCGCCGTCGACGACGGACAGTCTCTAGAGAAGTGGCCCTCCTTGCCACACTGGAAACAGATAAGCTGACCTGAAGCACAACGACCAGCATGCTCTTTTCCGTACCCCGCACATCTCGGAGTGGAAGGAGGCCTAGCAACACTCCCCTGCTGTGAAGCAGTCCTCTTGAACTGACCAGGCGCCTGCCTAGTCGCCAACTGTTTACCTTTGCCCTTCCCAGTAAACTTCCTATCCTTCCAAGAAGTAGGAGCTGGAGTGGAACTAACAGTCCCCTTGGTCTCGTCGACCTTAGCCCTCTTGGCCTTGCTCGCTATGCAGACATCCTCAATGTCCTTACACTGCTCCAGCAATATGCTCAGCAAAATCACCTCACTAACAGCTCCAGCAATATGCTCAGCAATCACCTCACTAAGTCCTCTGCGGAACTTAGCAGCCAGAAACATCAGAGTAGGAGGAACCATCCGGAAGTGCGCAAACTTCACAACGAGCCCTGAACCAATATATCAAATTCCCCCTGCTTCCTCTCCTGCGCGTCGTAGGGAAAGTACTTGCCCAAAAAGCATTCCTCGAAGAATGGCCACGTCATGACATGACCCTGCATCTCATAAGAACGAGAGGTGTTCGTCCACCACTCATGGGCATCACCCTCCAGCATGTAAGTCGAATACATCAGCTTCTGCAGGTCTGTACACTGCAGGACCCGGAATATCTTGTCCAGCGCCTGTAGCCATCTCGCTGCAGCAATAGGATCCAAAGACCCATCAAACACAGGTGGCTTATGCTTCCTGAAAGCATTCAACCGACGATCAATCACGTCACGATCCTCAGCATGCCCTACCAAGGTCTCCATCATCTCAGCGACATGAGTAGCACTGCCAATGTGACTCAAGCTCTCATCCTGAACACTAGGTGTAGGCGGCAGCGGTGGTGGCGGTGGAAACTGACCTACAGCAGGACCAGCCCTCATCTCCTCCAACATGACATTCATCATCGACATGTTCGCCATCCTGTTCGCCTCGAGGACATCCTCAGTGGTCCTCCGGTTCGCTTCACTAACCTCTTCTGCGGCTATCCGGTTCGCCTCGCGAACAACGTCCATCATTGCCGCGTTGGCCAATCTAGTGGCCTCTTGATCGGCTAACCTAGCCGCCTGCATCTCAGCCAATGCAGTCAGGAAAGGATCGGGTCGATCCTCAGAAGTCTCTCGTGTTTTCCTGGACCTTACCATGACTCTTCACAAGTTACACAAATTATGAGTTGATCAGGCCCACGCAATGTGATTACTTATGCATTATCAAAATAAAATTCGACGGAGTAAACACACAAGACAGACGCAACCAAACATCCTAGCTATTGCAATACATACAGGCTTTTCCCTCGAACCATTGCTCTGATACCATAAATGTAACACCCCGTATATATCCGGTAATGTTATCATACTATCGTATTAAGCTGCGCTTAATTAAAAATTGCAGAATATCTTTTTCTTTTCAATTATGACGTCATTATCATTACCAACTTGCTTAATTAATCAATTAAATAAATTATGCCTGTATGTAAATTGCAAAAGATCTCTAACTGAAATACCTCATTAATTAAAATAACATAATGTATGTCTCTAGTCACGGAACTACAACACGTAGACCAAACCAACTATCAGTTTATACAACTCAACTCAAAAGTACTAACAACCTAGTGGCATGGACAACTCTCATGCTCACCCAAATAAGGCAACAAAGCCCAATAGAAAGTCTCAACTCAAATCATAAAGAGCAGAAAAGATAAATAGCATCCAATCCAGTCATGTCAGCAATACAGCATAAATATCATCAACTAAGCTCTGGCCTTCTGCCGCCAGAGGCATCAGTCACCATACTACCTGAACCTGAAATAAGCATTCCCCAAACGTGGAGTGAGATCTCTAAACAAGAAATCTCAGTAAGACAAGGGGTCCTCAAGGATCTTCCACCCCAAGCTCACTTACATGTGCAATATAAGTTCAAAAGCAGTTTATTATCATCAGTTCTAAAATAGTGCAATGCAGCAGATAATTGTGTCATGTGTGTCAGAGAAATGCATTAATAAATTACTGAAGTTCAACTTCCTCAAACTAGGGTCCACAAACCCATAGATCAGTTCTGGATGAACAGTACGCTACTGTTCCTCGCAAACCCAGAATATCCGATATTCCTCGGGGGCATATCCGAATATCCAATATCAGGATATCTCTCTGGCAATATCCGGATATCAATATCCGGATATCCAGATCTCCATATCCGGATATACAATATCCAGATATTTCACGAGCAGATTATTGTGCAAATTGTAATCAATTTAAATCTTCCACACAAATACGCAAGTGCACGTGTCACAAGTAATAAAGGGATGTGTGAGTCCTAGTATAGTTCCCACAGAGATAAGTGTCAAGTAATGATTATTTAGGTAAAGAAAGTGAGTAACGTGATTGATTATAATTGTTGGTTTTGTAAAATAAAAGACAACTAATAATAAGAAAACAAGAAACTAAAATAATAGGTATTAAGATGATGGATGAGATATAGGTCAGGATCAATTTCCCTGATACATCAATACTGAAACGATGCTTTAACGATGCTATATCGATGTTTAACTAGTAACCGAACACTAAGGTATGCTGGGGCTTTTGGCCAACCTAACATATATACCCAATAACTAATCCCCACATCTCTATGGCCAAACTAATCACTGAATTGTTTAAGTTCAAGTTCTAGGTTATGTGGTGTGAATGATCTCTCTACCCACAACTTAATTAAGTTAAATTTCTTAACCTAATTAATCCACACAATCCAACAAGGGTCTGGATTCGGAAACCTCTCGGCCCCAACCTCCTCAATATCACATTTGTATCTCTCGACATGCACACATGAATGAGATTAAACAAACTTGTTGAATAACTAATTAAACATTAACATAAACGAAGTTTAGGCATACATATCAATGTTACAGCATAGGTACTTTATCACCTAACCTATGGAGCAAATTAGCTCATAGTGAAATTAGATAAAAAAGAGAAAAGAAAGAAAGAATTCATCGGAAAACAGAAAAGAAGTTGAAAACAATTGCTGTAGGAAGACGTCGTCACTGCCTTGCTCCAGCACTGCTCCAGCGCTGCTCTTCCTCTTCCAAGAACCTCACTATCTCCCTCTAAAACTCTCCTCCTCTCTTCTGACCTTCTGAACCTTGAACCTCTCTAACTGTGTATCGAACTGTTTCTCTCTCGTGGAGGAGCTCTTCTTAAATAGGAAAAATGGTTGGGCTTTGGGCTTTAGGAATTAAGAGTGGAGATTCATGAATCCGGTTGCTGCAGCCTTATCTTATCCCTAAATTCTTGGGCTGTTGGCACTTGATTGGATAAGATCTTAATCTTCTTGATTTTCTTGTGCCAATATTGTTGTTGACCGAACAAGAGTTTGTTGTCTTTGTTCTTTGGGATTTTGGGATAAGACTCAATCTTTGAAATCGTCCTTGATCCTTGGGATTTTCGGATTTGTTGGCACTTAATTGGATAAGATCTTTATCTTCTTGGTTTTCTTGTGCCAATGTTGTTGACCGAATCAAAGTTGTTCTTGTTCTTTGGGAATTAGATACGATTCAATCTTTGAATTTGTCTTTGAACCTTGTGATTTCTGAACTAAATCTCCAGAAACTTTCTTGCTTGCTGGTGTATTGTTGAAGAATAACTAACTTTTGAAATTCAAAAGTTCGGTTGTCCCTTTGTCCACGCTGTCATGCTGTAGCGCTTGCTATATCATTACTTCGTCAGCTTCTCTGCTACAACATTCCTACGTCAATTTTCCCTGTGAAGACAAACATTCAACAAGTTATCTTTTCTTACACAAAATCAAGGGATATTGTCTTATTTGCCATACTTAGTCATCTCAAAGCACTTAATCATAAATATACAATAATTAGCTCAATTATCATGCAAAGCGGTTAACTTATATGGAATTTATGCAACAAATTCATCATAAAATAACAAATTAACTCTCATTTGGGAGAGTTATCACACTCCAAACTCAAAACGTTGCTCGTCCCCGAGTAACAAAGAAGAAATTGATTGATTGGTCTGCATAAATTTGGCAGCATAATTGCAGCAATGACTATTACTGAGATGAGCAGTTCCGATGTAGCATTCCAACAGAAATGTACACATGAGAGTTGTCTTTCAACCTTGGCTTACACTTCACCTTTGAGACCCTTGTTAGCTTTACTTCTCTTGGCTTTTTGCTTCTAAAGTATTGAGTGCATGTGTAAAGAACTTCCTTGTTGACTTAATCCACTTGAGAGCATCAAACTAAGAATCATAAGACTTAGTTGCCGTATCCATACTTTGCCAAACTTGAATCAAAACCCATGTGTAGAGAATTGAAGGAACAAGTGTCCACCTTGCTTGCTTTTCTTTTGACTTTGGCTCCCTCTTTTATTTTGTGAGCTTTGCTCATGTGCATTGGCACTTATTTTATTTTTTTGCTTTTGACTTGATTTTTCTTTTTGTGAGGGGCTTTCTTTTCACTTGTGCTTTTGCACTTGCTTTAGCTCGGATTCTTTCACCCTTATAGCCTTTAAGACTTACTCATATGGTAAGATTCAAATCCATCAAACCTTGAATCCTAAGTCCTCATCCGCAATCAACTCTTTCGGCTTCTTTTGCCTTCAAGTTCATTCTTTGTGCTTGCATGTTCAATCACTCCAGTTGCTTTCTGCTTTGATCATGTCAGCCTCCAATTCACGCCTCCATTGCTTTGCAAGTTCAAGTTGAAAAACACTTACTCTCACTCATTCGTAACTACTACCATCCTGCTACAGCAAAAGGGATCATAACAACGTAGCTAAAGATGCAGTCTGTTTCACCTTGTTGATGCAGCATTAGTTGCTAACTTCTTGTTACCCTTAACGAGGCTATTCCTCCAACTCTTTTTCTTAATTTCATGCTGTAACATATACCTAACTTTTTTTATTCATACAAAATAGAAATTAAATTTACCGAATCTAACTATCTAATTAGCAAACATGTTCCTCTTTTTCATTAATTTTCTAAGTGATGCAGGGGATTACATATGTAGCAAAAAAGAAAAATAAAAGAGCAATACAACCTAGATATTTTTCTTCTAAATCAATACTATTACAAGTTATGATCTAGTCTTCATCTTGCTCTTCTTGGTCCGAGGGGTTGTCTTCCATATTTTCGTCTTTTTGCTCAACCTCCTCTTCCCCTTCTTCTTCTTTTTCTTCTTCATCATCACTCCCTTGCTGCATCGGCATTGCTACATCTGAGGCTAGAGGTGCATAGTTGAGGAACCCCAACTGGCCTAAAATGAATTTGTCCATTTCTTTCAACTTGTTCATCACAAGTTTCCTTGTCTCCAGTTGGTCTTTCTCTATTTTATCCAGCCTCTTATCAATCCTCTCCCATGATTCAGCACCTTCAGCAGGTGGTGCTGTGTCATCAATTTTCTGAGGAGTTGCAGTAGCACTGCCTTGTGCTAACTCTTCAGCCTTCTTTGATATTCTCTTTGCAGCAGCAGGGGAGATTTCTCCATTCATTTTGATTTTCTCCTCTTCCTCTCCAATTGGCACTTTGGCTTCCCTGCATAAACGAGTTATCAAACCTGGAAACCACAAATAACCACTGTCAACCTTGGCACAAGCCAAGATTTCAGAATGAATAATTCGGCCTACGTCAATAGGCCTTCCACCCAACAGACTACAGAGCAGGACTGCTCTATCCTTTGATACCGTCTTAGTGTGAGACGTGGGCATCAGTCTATTTTTCAGAAAATGATACCACACTCTAGCTTCGGGCTTGAGTGTGGTTCTTGAAAAGGACATATGTTGTTGGGGTGTCACGGTCCACTCGGTCCCTGTCCTACAGCATTCTTCCAAAACTTCTTGTAATTTTTCTTGCTCGGATGTGTTCTTCCAGTTATAAAACTCGTCTACAACCTTGGGCAGATCATAAATCTTTCTGATAGCTGCAGCAATGAATGGTACAGCCCTCCCTCTCACTTCCACCTTCGAAGGGGAGTACACCATCTTGCTCATGTTGACAAAAAGTCTTCCACTGGTGAGCCTCGATGATGACCGAAATATAGGAAGGGTATGAATTAGAGTCAAGAGATTCCTTGACAAAGCCATTGTCTGGTGATGGTGTCCGCTTGAGCATGATCTCATGCCTTTGCATTGCTCGCTCGGTGGAGAAAGAGGGGACCGATTCTGATTGAGAGCTGCTCCCACTGGGTCTTGCCCTAATTTTTCCACTTCGGGTGGTTGGTGTCTCCATTGCTCCACTCCAAACTCAGTTTGGTTGCCTCGGGTGAAAGAAAGAAAAGAGGTCGGGGGACTCCAAACTCAAGCCTTTGCTGTGGCTTGAGTTCTTGCAAGACTGTTCTTGGAGATGAAGTTGGAAGAGAGAAAAAAAATTTTACTCAAAAAAAATTGAACACACGATAATGTAGGTAGAAAATATGGAACCTGGCTTTTATATTGGGTAGAAAAATACACAAGGGGTCACAAAGGTTCATTATTGATGGATGGATGAATTTGGACGGTGCTGTATCAGGATTCTGACAGTTGTGCCGTTTCATCCCTTCCTTGAATTTTTAACCGTTGCATTGTTACAGCGTCAGGGATGATGTGGCGGCTTCTGATTAAATTACTGTTGGGCTTGCTGTACATCTCCTTGACTTTAATTGCTGCGTCTGAATTGGGCCCAATGCTTTCTTGGCCCGATTCTTTTATTCTAACCCAAATGATATGGGTCTGCCTGATTTTTCCCACAACCTTGTGATGTAGCCTGGTTCCTGATTTTTATTTTTAATGGGCATCAACACCATTTTTCTCGCTGCAAAACATCTTAAAAATAAAATTAGAAATTAAAAGAACATGAAACTAATTTATCCTAATTCTAATAATTGAAAATACGAAATTGTAATAATTTAAAATACTGAAATTAAAATTCATTTAAATTAAAAACTTCCTAATTAAATTTTGGGCTGCCTCCCAAAAGCGCTTGTGTTATAGTCTTCAGCCTGACTTCTTCTCTTTGGATTCAACTCGGCTCAGTCAAGGAGATAATAGTTGTCTCCTTGACATTTTGATCTCCCCAATAGTGCTTCAGCTTTTGTCTATTAACCTTAAATGTGCTCCCATCTTTTTCATTCGTAATTTTAATAGCTGCATGGGGATACACATGTGCAACCTTAAAAGGTCCTGTCCACCTCGATTTAAGCTTGCCTGGAAAGAGCTTGAGCCTTGAGTTAAATAGAAGGACTTGCTGACCTTGCTCAAATACCCTTGGAAGGATCTTGTTATCATGCCATTTCTTCATATTTTCCTTGAAAAGTTTGGCATTTTCATATGCATTCATTCTGAATTCTTCCAGTTCATTTAACTGTAGCATTCTTTTCTGTCCAGCTGCTTGTTCATCCAGATTCAGCTTTGATATAGCCCAGTATGCCTTATGCTCTAACTCAACAGGTAGGTGGCATGCCTTGCCATAGACAATTCTGTATGGGGATGCACCTAATGCTGTTTTGTAGGCAGTCCTATATGCCCATAATGAGTCATCCAATCTGAATGACCAGTCATTCCTTGAAGGATTTACCACCTTCTCCAAGATCCTTTTGATTTCTCTATTGGACACTTCAACTTGCCCACTGGTCTGGGGGTGATATGTTGTAGCAATCTTGTGCTTTACTCCATATTTGGTCAGAAGGTGTTCAAATTGCTTGCTGCAGAAATGGCTTCCTTCATCACTTATGATTGCTCTTGGTGTGCCAAACCTTGTGAAGATATTCATTTTAAGGAACTTCCAAACCACTTTGGAGTCATTGGTGGGTAATGCTGTTGCTTCTACCCATTTAGAGACGTAGTCCACTGCCACCAATATGTATTGATTTCCAAATGAAGGTGGGAATGGTCCCATGAAATCTAGCCCCCAAACCTCAAATAGTTCAACTTCAAAGATAAGATTGAGAGGCATTTCATGTCTCTTTGATACATTTCCAGTTCTTTGGCATCTATCACAACTTGAAACAAAAGTATGTGAGTCATTAAATAAAGAAGGCCAGTAAAAACCTGATTGCATCACCTTTGCTGCTGTTCTGACTCCAACATAGTGGCCACCATAGGGAGATGAGTGACAATGTTCAAGTATAGATTGCATCTCCTCTTCAGGTACACATCTTCTCAAGATTTCATCAGGGCCTCTTTTAAATAAGTATGGTTCATCCCAAAGATAGTACTTACAATCATGTATGAACATCTTCTTTGCCAAGATGTCCTTCATGAATTTTGCATAACTTGGCATTTGCTCAAGAGCTTCAACCAAGGGTACATTAATGTGCAACTGTTTGAGGACGTCAAGGAACTTCTTGTACTGCTTGTCATCAGTTTTCTTCTGCAATCTTTGAGGAAATGGTGGTGGTGGCCTTGTTGCCTTGCTGACAGTCTGACCTTGTTGTGGCTTTGATGTAGCAATACTCTCAGTGCCAGCAACTTTAGGTTCTTTGGATTGATCATTAGTTTCTGTAACAGCCCGTTACGTACCGGTATTGTTAACATTAATTATGATATTAAGCGCAGTTACAATCACAGCAGTTCATTTATAAAAACGAGAATAAATTTTTTCCGACTATTACGCGAGCATTTAAATCATAAAAAGGCGTAATAATTAAAAGCTGTGACCGTAACCGTAAACTCTTGCGGAAGACTTATTTAAACTGTTTTTATCACTTACGTTACTTATTATAAGTTACTAAGGAGTTCCCATAAACTCACTTAGCCAATTTCCAACTTTACGTTTTATACCAATTCGAACATGTTACACTCTAAGTTTTTCTGCGACCAAACCGATCGCAACCAACCCTACTTCTCAGATTATATCTTTGTGTTACTTAATTCCCTTTTTAACAAGCTAAAATACGCTCAATTCGGAGCTCATTTGCTCCGGTTATCGCCGTTTGAAGTTGGATAAGCGATTAGCCCAAACAACCCCAAAAACAGCTCCAAACCACTCACATTGCTCGAATTACTGCACTCAATCCACTCAACCATTTGCCCTCAAATTTTTATCCTACAAACTAGGCACCTCAAACTTCATTTTGATATATCACACGCTCAATTTGACCGAGAAACGAAGCGGGAATTAATTTCCCAAATCCGGTCCAGAATCTGCCTCAGGTGCAGGGGCACATGGGCAGTCCGTGTTTCTCTATTTTTTTCAGGCCGAAGATCAACCCAGACTTTCCTCAAATTTGGACACAAGGTAGAGGACATCTCAACCTTCAAAATGGCGTATGGAACGTCCCTAGGGGACTTCTATGGAGGGAGATATGCTCTCCCGAAGTTCGCCTAAAATCTGCCAATTCTACAGAAAATTCGCCAGAGTTTCCTTTGTTTTTCCAATAATCCCAAATTTGTAAAAGATCATTTAACCTCAATTGTACCTAATAAACACATGATAATACAGTAATAATCCAATGGGTGGCACACACAAGGACCAACAACGCCTTGGGGCACTTACAACCCAATCCAGTTTATAGTTATTAAACATAGAGTCCATATTAATCATTCTTAAGTAGTTGCAATCACTAACACCTTTTTCATGCATATTTCCATCATACATATTATCGTAACCTAAGATAAGCCTAAGGCCCTTCCATCATAGTTAGACATGCATCAATACTATTACAATATGGCTTTACAAATTACAACTTGAAACTAAAACTTCAAATTACATTCTTCTAAAATTTCAACTTAATTAAAAGACAACATAACCAAATACATCACTACTAGACTTAGGCAAAATGGCATGAACAAGATGCTAATGAAGCTACTAATAAATACAAATGACATGTTCATGCCCTAAGTCTAGCCTAGGCCACACGGCCAACAAAATGCAAAATAAGAAACGCTCCATCGCTCACTCTGCGGGCCTCTTGCCCGAGGCTCCTGCTCCACTGCTACCTCCTGAAATAAATGCCCCGAGACGGGGTGAGATATACGAATATATCTCAGTAACCAAGAGGTTCTGGAGAAAACTCCACCCAATGGTTCACTTCGATGCATATCAATAGAATACAACAACCACTTGAAAACGGGATATAGCAAGGGATTTAGAGAATGGGGAATATAAAGAAAACAAAATACGACGATACGGGATGGTAACCCCAATTCCACGTACGCCCTCGGCATATATAAGCCTATGGGTATCATCCAAGGTGTGTTCACAGAAACCACAACCATGATGCCCAAACCAACCAAAACGCCAAAGACATTCCTAGTGTGCTCCTACCCGGATCACACACCATGACACGCAGTCAACTGGAACTCCCTCCTGGAGACCTATCCAGCGGAAGTCCGAAAATGCCCGAAGGCTAATAAAAACTGTCTACTGGCCAGAGACTCGGTACTGCAGTACCCATAGCAATAATGCATGCTCATGTGTTCTATACTATTCATACACACTTCCTACCGTTGCCATCAACTGGCAAGGTGGAACAGAAAAGGGGAACAAGCCCCAGTACCAAGAGGTTACCTTAATTCGTGTTTCCACAAGCTCCGCAGCAGCTTATCCCTCAACTCGGTACACAGCGGAATGCCTACAGAGAGGACATTCCCAATCACTCTCAGTTCAACCCATACATGTTAATTTATAATTACACATGCAATGAACCAATTTCTTACCTCAATCCACTTGGTCCCGGACCAAGGGCAATTCACTGATTCAAGATTCGGGATTCAGGTCGACGTACGGCAACCTATACAATAACGTACATCCATCAGTACTCGTCAAATAGTATCAAAACGCAAAAACACAAAAATCCTCCCCATCCTCCCTTGATGGTTCGGCCATTGTAGTGTAAATGTGAGATTTATTTTTCTAAATTTTCTTTCTCATTTTGTTACGTCTCATTAGGTTGTCAATAGACCAGTTCAAGTGCTGGTTCGTCATTTTCGCGTCGAATTACATCAAAACGCGAAAATCGCCAAATCACCCATTTTCCCTTTGGAGGTTCGGCCATGTAGGTGTAAATTTGAGATTTATTTTCCTAAATTTTCTTTCTCATTTTATAACACTCCCTTAGGTTGTTTAGAGGCTAGTTCAATCGTCGTTTTTCCGTTTTTCGACATTTACGCATCGTTTTGCGAAATATTTCATTCTGGGCTCATTTAGGTCTCTAACACAATTCATTTTTTTCCATTGATTCAAACACTCTCCAAGCACAACACAACCCATCTAAGCACCATATAACTACACAAATCATTATCCAAATCATTTTTCAACATCAATTCCTCAATCTTTCCTCAAAGAATCGAATTTTAACCTATGGCATTCCAAGGAATTTCCATACAACTTTAATCATTCCAACCATCATACAACCTATTATATCATCATACCATCATGCCACCATCATCAAACAAGTCTCAACACCAAAATTCACAAATTCCAAAATCATGATCATCAATTTTTTCTAAGTTAAAAATCATCACATTTCACTTAAAATTTTCATTGCATTTCTAGCATTACTACATCATTCTAACACATTATCATCTAATACACATTTTCAAATTGAGCTCTCTAACATCACTATTCATCATATCAAAGTTTAGGTTTTCAAAATCAAATCATCACCATCAACCATTTAAAATGCAAGAACACTCACCCAAACGGAAGGTATAGACTCCTCCTAAGCATACTCCACCATTGGAGCATTTAAAAGCTCCAAGAACACCAAATCTACCTTCAAAACCGCGGCTGTAATAGGGCAAGATCTCCTCACACACGCGATTTCAAGGTTCAAGAGTGGTACCAATGTGTTTAGGAGGTGTTTTCCAACAAGTTTCAAGACAAAAATCGTTGGATTCGGTGTAGAAATGACCAAGTTATGGAAGGAAGAAAGCTTGACCAATCCTTGGCCATGGTGGCTGCTGCGCGCGGGAGAGAAGAGAGGGAGGAGAGAGAAAATGTCATGAAAATGTGACTTTTAAGTCACTTAAACCACATGTGGGTCCCATATGCGATTTAACTCTAAGTAAATCACTAATTTCAACCATAAATTCATGACCTACGTATTTTTCTTGTTCATGTCATATTTTTGTTTCCCTAAAATACTGATAAAATTTTCACGCTTATCGGTACAATTATACCGCAGTATTTTTACACCGAAAAATCAGTATTCATCAATTTTTCCCAAAATGACTCAATTCCATCAAATTTCATCAAAATTATATTTCCTAACTCAACAAACCATTTATAACTCATATTTGAAACCTAGAGCTCAAAATTCAAATGGCACGTTTTACGGTGAAATTGTAACGCGGTATTTTTACCCGCGAAAAACACTATTCACTGATTTTTCTGAAACTTGCCTGTCCACTCAATTTTTTAGCAGGACACAGTCGAGTACCACATTACTTTTATCACAAGTACATCTCCTTTTTATGATACTTATTATCCTTTGATCCTTCACAATCACTTGTCTCTCATGGTTCTGTGACATTTTAATTCACAATACTTTACACTTTCTCTGGTTACCCTTTCGCTGATCTGTAGGTAATAATATAACAATATTACGGATTTGTCGGTATTAATTTACCTCATTCTCATCTTTATCCATATTTCTGACCCATGGTCGTTCTCAAAAGCATCTAATCGTTTTCATGCACATTTACTAGTTATTCCTTGAGTATTTCCAACTCACACGTTCTTTAGTACTTAACTTTTTTCGCTGTCCTCACTGTTTTGACAATACCCCAACAACCATTTCTTTCCATTACTGTTACTACTCTTATCATTTCGCTGTTTTCTTGGCTTTCACCCAAGCACATGCTTTCTAGTTTCAAAGGCACTTTGTCGTGTCCTACAATTCCGATTCACATTAAATTCTATACTCATTTACTTTATTTTTCCTTGTCACGTGCCTTCACCTCTTTTTAGGTACTCACAACTATATATTTCTCTCTGTGATACGAAACTAACAATACTCATCATAG
>NW_026897102.1:0-28675 GCF_033153095.1 Gastrolobium bilobum | reverse complement strand
TCTTGGGTTTGACCAATGAGTTACCGTGATTTAAATATGCCAAATATCCTCTCAGTTACATTTCTCAATGATGCATGACGAAGATTGAACACGAAGAATATTAGGATTTTAATAGAGCTTGCCATCGAATTATTAAGATTTTTAATATGTATCATTGCCAAACACGAAGAATATTAGGATTTTATGCTTATTATAATCCAAACAATATACAAAAGAAGAAGGTCGACAAATAATGTATGTGGTAAGCTTATTAGTTCAATTTTAGAGATTAGATACATGTTTATCGTCAACTCTATACAACTCTGGTAAAAAATAAAATGAAGCACATCATTAATCATGAAGGAGGAATACCAAAACCTGATAAATACATACGACAAACAGTATCATTAGTCATGAAGGAGGAATACCCATACCTGAAAAAATATATGAGAGTCAGAAAAGAACATACCTTGGCTTTGAGAAAATGCTAGAGTAGATTGTGAGACACTGCAGTATAGAAATCTCAAGAAATCCTAGGGGTTAGGGTGAGATTGTGAGAGAGACATCTTATTTATATTTCTCACTAAAAAGTCTCACGAAATCCACTCCAATGAAAAATCCATTAAAATTGTCAGATTTTTGAATACCACAATATTGTTTTTCCTTTGTTTAAAATCCTGATTGAATACCAACGAATTTGGACGGAGTGTAAATTAATATTTTAAAATCCTAATTGAATACCACATGACTTTTTTTCAATGCTTTAAAATTTTAATTGAATACCAATGGATTTTTTTGTCTAAAATAATCCATTAAAATCCTCTGAAATCCTAATCCAGTACACCCCCTTGGTTTGCAACTTGGTAGGCCTTACAGGCCACATTAGGTTTTTTAGTTTTTTATAATAGGTCAGGCCAAACCAATAAATCAAGTCTTTAATATGCTAATAAGTCAGTATAGGCTCTAAATATTTTAGATAAGCTTAGCTGTTCGCGGTCTGGATTAGATCGGTTTTGGAAGCAAAACTCATCCGATCCAATCCCTTCGGTTTGATCATATAATCATCCATTCGGTTTAGATTTCTTTTCAAATCCGATCCGATCCAATCCAATTTTTTTCGGTTTGGATTGGATCGGTTTTCGGTTTTTTGAATATCCTAAAATTAGTTTCATGATTATTGTACAAATAACATCTTTTGTACATATTGGCTTTGTAAAAAAAAAAATTTGAAATACAAAAATATCACTAAACAATACTATAGTTGATGAGACGTGACTAAGTTTTTTTTTTGGTTTAGTTGATGAGTTAATGGGTCTTGAGTTTAGAAATTTTTGGGCTATGATTAGAGAAATGACAAGTAGGTAGAGGATAATTAATATATTGGATCGGTTTGGATTTGATAGGTTTTCATCAACCCATCCGAAAACCGATCCAATCCAATTATAATTTGCGGTTTGCTTTCGGTTTCCGATTTTTCGGTTTTTGGTTTATTCGGTTATCGATTTTTCGGTTCGGTTTTCGCGGTTTGAATCGGTTTGGATCGGTTGATGAACACCCCTAAGCTTAGGCTATTAAAGCCAAAGCCTGTAGGCTTAACATGTCCCATTTACACCCCTAGTCGTAACTTGTGAAGAACATGAATATAGAGGGACAGAGCAAACTTCACAATTAAAAAGAAAGATGGAACAATCAGCGATAAATGTCTAAAATCATTTAAATGACATTGGATAACAGTTTTCGGTTCTGGGAGGCGCTGCAGGAGGCTTTTGGTACGCAGTTGAGACTGAGTAACACCTATCACCCTCAGACTGACGGACAGACTGAGCGGACCATCCAGACATTCGAGGACATGTTGAGGGCTTGCACTTTGGAGAAGGGTTCAACATGGGATAGGTACCTGCCATTGGTTGAATTTTCGTACAACAACAGTTTCCATGCTAGCCTTGGCATGGCACCCTACGAGGCGTTGTATGGTAAGAGGTGTCGGACTCCTACCTGCTGGTCTGAGGTTGGAGACAAGGAGCTGTTTGGCTTGGACTTTGTCCAAGATACCACTATGCAGATCAAATTGATCAGGGAAAAGTTGAAGCAGGCGCAGAATCGCCAGAAGAGTTACTACGATGTGCGGTGTAACACCCCGAGTATACCCGGTTTGTTAACATATCATCGTATTAAGCTGCACTTAATTAAAAATGCGGAATATCTTTTTCTTTTCAATTATGACGTTGTTATACTTAGCCAAGTTGATTACTTAATCAATTTCATAAAATATCGCCTGTATGTAAATTGCAAAAAGACATCTAACTGAAATACCTCATAATATAGATAAAGCGAGTATCTATGTCACAGATCTACAACACGTAGTCCGGACAATAATCCTGATACATTAATACAACTCCAACATAAAACAAGACATAATCAAGTCTATGTGGCATGGACAATCCCCATGCTCACTAAATCAACAGCATAACCAACAGAGTCTCAACAGAGAAATCCATAAACTGAAGCTAAAAGCATAAGACAGTAAATAGGATTCAACATCCAATCATAACAGCATATCAACATAAGCAGCATAAACATGTAACATCTATCAGCTAAGCTCTGGCCTCCTGCCACTAGAGGTCTCAACCCCCGCATTACCTGAACCTGAAATAAGCATTCCCCAAACATGGGGTGAGATCTCTAAACCAGAAATCTTAGTAAGACAAGGGGTCCTCAAGGATCTTCCACCCCAAGCTCACTTACATGTGCAATATAAGTTCCAAAGGCAGTAATTCAATATAAGTTCCAAAACTCAATGCAGTGCAACAGATATTCATGCCATGTGTGTTTAAACTACTCTACTGGCAAGAGAAATGCAGGAATACGTCTATTACCTACAGATAGTACAAGGAACACCGCTTGCACCTCACCCACAGCCTCACCATATTGTATGTACCACATACTCAGGCTTACCGTATAGGTGGAACACCACATGCATATCATAAAGGCACTAGCATATAACAGCTCAAATGTTTCGCGACAGAACCCAGATTTTGTATCTCGCGAAAATCCAAACCAAAGGTCCAACTTTTACCGATTACAGAAGCTTAAACAGGCATTTCTAAGTGTGTTAAGCATTACCGAACGTTAGGTTATCATCTTTAGCTCAATACATGCATCAAGGTTCCACTTTTAACCAATAACTCATGATCAAAGGTTGAGTATGCATACCAGGCTTAAAGATGAACCAAAGGTTGCTCTTGGAGCTCACAACCAGCTCCTCAAGGTTCTGCCTTGGATAGAAAACGAAAATACCAAACAAGGCTTGGCTCTTTCTCCCGAGAGGTTGCTTCTTGAAGCCACACAACCAAAGAACAAGGCTTTAAACCCCACAACCAGAGAAGACAGCCCAAGAAACACCCAAGAGTCAGAACCCAAACTTCTCACCCAACCCAACACAACCACAAGGTGATCTCAAGGAAGAAACAAGAGAAAATATGATTATTTGGTGGTTTCTCATGAAGAAATGGTGAAGACAAGTCAAGAAAGCACCAAGTCAGCAATGGGAGGCACAAGGGTCATGTAGGAAGGCTGAGTATCATCCTAGGGTTTAGTGCCCTTAGTATATATAGGTGGTTTAACACTTAAACACACAGTATTAACTTTAATTGCTACGCTTAGCATTTTAATCCCAAACTTTGGATTCTTAACCTACTCAATTTTACAAGAATTATCATATTTTTATTTTATTTTTCGGAGCACCTTTCCGGTACGCGCTTTTCATAGCCAGTATCAGTTTCTGGCACCAGTTCTCATTATTTTAACTTGAAACTCGTTTTACAAGTCCTATATATTATTCTAGGAATTATCATGCACTTATTATAATTTTCTGGGATACTTTATCGGTACGCATTTATACCGACTAGCGGAACCGGTATCGGCACTTTTCTTCCGAAAAATGACTTTCAACATTCTTAATCACTTACTATAATTATTAGAGACTCATAATAATTATTAGGGTCAATTATGGAATTATTTCCTAATTCTCATATATAATTAATTAATTTCCTTAATTAACGGTGCAGGTTCTTACATGCGGCATCGTCCACTGGAGTTCAGTGAGGATGAGCACGTGTTTGTGAGACTTTCACCTGTCACCGGTGTTGGTCGGGCACTTGGAGTGAGGAAGCTGAGCCCGAGGTTCATTGGGCCATACCAGATACTTGGTAGAGTAGGACCTGTTGTCCACCGGCTTGCCTTGCCTCCGAACTTGGCCAACATCCACGACGTGTTTCACGTGTCTCAGCTTCGCAAGTATGTAGCGGATCCTTCGCACGTGGTGCAACCGGATGATGTGGAGGTTCGGGAGAACCTAAAGACTTCCGTCGGACCACTCAAGATTCTCGATCGTGGCGAGAAGCAACTGAGGAGCAAGATCATTCCGATGGTCAAAGTGCAGTGGACCGGAAGAACTCCTGAGGAGTGAACTTGGGAGCGAGAAGACGAGCTTCTCCGGCAGTATCCCGACTTCCGAGACAGGTATGTTTCTGATTTTGAGGACAAAATCCTTAAAAATGTGGGGTGAATGTAAGAACCTGCACCGTTAATTAAGGAAAATAATTAATTAAATGTGTGAAATTAGGAAATAATTCCATAATTGACCTTAATAATTATAAGAAGGCTTAAATAAATATAGAAAGTGATTAAGAATGTTGAAAGTCGCTTTTCGGACGAAAAAATGCAGATACCAGTTCTGCTACTCGGTATAATTGCGTACCGATGAAGTATCCCAAAAAATTATAAAAAGTGTGTATATGTCACTAGAATAATATATAAGACTTGTAAAACAAGTTTCAAGTGAAAATAATGAGAACTGGTGCCAGAACTAATACTGGCTCTGGAAAAGCGCGTACCGGAAAGGTGCTGCGAAAAATAAAATAAAAATATGATAAATCTTAGAAAAATGAGTAGGTTCAGAATCCTAAGTTTGGGATTAAAATGCTAAGCGTAGCAATTAATGCTAATATTGTGTGCTTAATGACTTAAACCTCTATAAATACATAACTTGGCCCAAAACACTAGGCACCTTGCATTCCTACGTGACTTGTTGGGGTGGCTGATCAGTTTGCTACTGTTCCATTGCTCTCTTCCATTTTTCTTAACCAAAAACTCAACCAACTGATCATTCTCTTGGTTGCTTCTTCACTTAAACACCTTGGGTGAGTGGGAACTATCATGAGGAGTGTGTGGTGAGCTCCATTCTGAGTTGGGGTTGCTGTTTTGGGAGGTTCTTTGGGCTGAGTTCCTTGCTTGGGTTTTAGGAGCCATTTTCCTTGGTTGTGGAAGCTTCAAGGAGCAACCTTTGTGAAGAGAGAACCATTATGGTGTGCCATTTCCGTGCACCTCCAAGAGCAGTTTGGAGAGCTCCAAGAGCCATTGTTGCTCTGTTTTGAGCTTGGGTAAGTGTTACCAATCTTTGATCTTGAGTTTTAATGATTAAAAGAGATGTCTTAGCAGGTTTAATGAATTAAACAAGTAACCACCCAGTATATGAACCTAAAGAAGTGTAAAAATGCATGCTTGGACATTGGAATAAGTTAAAAACCCAATCTTTAGAAGGATATCTCGCGAAATTCAGAACTGCATTCTGTCGCGAAATATCCGGATATTGATATCCGGATATGCCCCCGACAAATATCCAGATATTCTGGGTTTTCGAAGAACAGTAGCTGCACTGTTCATACAGAATGATGTTTGGGGTTTGTGGACCCTAGACTGGTTAAGTTGAGCTTCTGTATTGATTAGTTAAGTCAGAATCTAAGTGATTAAGGGCTTGTGGCTTTGTGAGAAGCCTTAAGACATGAAATGTAAAGGAAAGACGTTGTCCTTGCGTCTTATACTTGTTGAGTATGATTTTGATATGATTGTTGGTCCAAAACAGATTGTGATTCTGCTGTGTTTGGGCTTTGAGATTGGTTGGACTCTTGGCTTAGATTGTTAGCTTGCAAGGTAAGCTTTCGTGTCCTCGGTTTAGTCATTGTTGGTTTCACCATGTCCCATGGGGGTATGGTTATATGCATGATGTTGTTTTCATGATATATTGATTTGTTGAAATGCTGTTGAGCTGTCATATGCGAGTGCCTTTATGATATGCATGTGGTGTTCCACCTATACGGTAAGCCTGAGTATGTGGTACATATAAGAGGGTGAGGCTGTGGGTGAGGTGCAAGCGATGTTCCTTGTACTAACTGTAGGTAATAGACGTATTCCTGCATTTCTCTGGCCAGTAGAATAGTTATAACACACATGGCATGAATATCTGTTGCACTGCATTGAGTTTTGGAACTTATATTGTTAAATGCTTTTGAACTGATATTGCACGTGTAAGTGAGCTTGGGGTGGAAGATCCTTGAGGACCCCTTGTTTTACTGAGATTTCTTGTTTAGAGATCTCACCCCACGTTTGGGGACGCTTATTTCAGGTTCAGGTAACTTGGGGGCTGATGCCTCTGGCAGAGGGAGGTCGGAGCTCAGTTGATGATTATTGTTGTTTATATGCTGTCATGTTTGGATGCTGGATATATCTGCTGATGTTATGTTTTTAGCTTACTTTTAGTATGTTGCTGTTGTTGAGACTTCTGTTGGCTTGTTGTCTTATTTGGGTGAGCATGAGGTTTGTCCATGCCACTTTGATTTCTGTTATGTTTAAGTTATCTGAGTTGTATAAACTATCAGTGATCCATGCCACTTTCATTAAAAAATATCACGATTCATGAAGAAGTAATTATAAGGTCTAAACAGTAACTTCAGTCATCATAACCACAACTAACAAATATATATAGATTATAATTTATACATAATCGATACATTATTTTGCCGTGTGAAATTTTCCAAGCTCAATACTGTTAACACAGAACCTAACCTACATAATGCAACATTAATGGTAAAAAATCTTTTTAACCCAAAACTTTAAGGCACTAGGTGATTTATATTAATAATTTTATATCTTTTTAACACTTAATACAGCATAAGCAGAACCAACCTAGATTCCATTCCAGGTGTGTATACTACATAGTTTGCGAAATTGGCATCCTCCATGATTTTGGTTTTTCTGTTTATGTTTACTCACTTCAATTCTTTTTCATTACTGGTTTAATGAATTTTATTCAAGGTTAAAAAAAAAATTAAAATTTGTTCTTTTTCACTTCGGTGTACCGGGTTCTATCATTTTTGTCACTTCAACCTTTGAACTGGAAAGAACAAACCCAAAAATAATATGATTCAACCTCAAACCCGTTTGAATGTAACGGATAATAGTGGAGCCTGAGAATTGATGTGTCTTCGAATTATAGGAGCTAATAATAAACGATATGCTTCTTTTGGTGATATTGTTGTTGCTGTAGTAAAGGAAGCAGTACCAAATACGTCCTTAGAAAGATCAGAAGTGATCGCAGCTGTAATTGTACGTACTTGTAAAGAACTCAAATGTAGTAACGGTATAATAATACACTATGATGATAATGTTGCGGTTGTTATTGACCAAGAGGGAAATCCTAAAGGAACACGAATTTTTTGTGCAATCGCCCGTGAATTGAAATAGTTAAATTTCACTAAAATAGTTTCACTGGCACCCGAAGTATTATAAAAAAATGAGACTATGATAGATAGATATATCTATATTAATATTATTTAATATTTCATAAAAACCCAATAAAAAATGGAATAAGAAAAAACATAGAGAAAAGAGCATGTTGATGATATGGAAAGTCAAGGGCAACCATAATTTTCGTTTATCATGGGTAAGGATATCATTGCTGACATAATAACCTCTGTACGAAATGCTGACATGAATAAAAAAGGAACGATTCAAATACCATTTACTAACATTACCGAAAACACTGTGTTTGGGAGGGATGAGGATTGTAATTCTTTCTACTTCTAGGGGTATAATGACAGATCGAGAGACTCGATTAGAAGCCGACTTTTGCGGTGCCTTTTTATCTGAACCCGACTTCTCGTGCCTCAGCCTTTCTTTCAGCTTGGCATTTTTCGCATAAGTCTTGTATTAGACTTTATCTTTAATTGAAGCCCGAATCATTGACCATTTTTTCCGTGACTCGACTTTCTAGCCAAATCTTATTTGAGTGGATCTCCACATCATTCGTTTGAGTATTCCTTGCAATAATAAATGCAGCATAATAAAGTATGGAGAAGGAAAAATAATATTGATTCAATCAGCAATCAATAATTATCCAAGTATAATCAGATAATAATTGCAATCAACAATTAATAATAATTGACTAGCATCAATCAATAATTAATACTAGTTGACTATAATTCATTCTATCAGATTTGATTGAGCATCCATCACGAAGGATCCATGCTCCCCAATTTTGTTGATCTTCATCTATGCTCCATGAAACTTAGGGAACGCGGCCTCATGGTGAAATCTGATACTCTTTTGTCATGATAATATTCAAAATATCTGCCGACCTGCTTTTGTCGACATATAATACTAGACAAATGCATAATTATACACTTTGTATATCAATGCTTGTTGAAATTTCACATCATATAAGAATTTGGTCCAACAAGATGTTTAGTAAAATCATGATAATAAATTCTGGGATATAAAAGTAAGGAAAAGAATATTTCCCTGTTATTTTGTAACCATCATGCTTGCAATAGAGAAGGATTCCTGTAGTTGGAGGAACATAAACCAATTCGGGTCTTTTTGATTTGGGCCCATTGGCATAGTTTCAACATATTATTCTCACTCCTATTGAAATCTGATCCTGTTTTAGGTCATGATGCAGAACATATTGCTGATGTGGAATATTTGAGAATTTTAAGTGCTCCTCCACATGTTATGCAGCCGACCTATTTGCAAAGGTTTTTAGCTTTTGCTCGAGAATCTCACCCATAAATAGAATAGAATTAGAATAAGAGAAACATTGACTATAGTGCCACAAGCTGCATACTTCAACGGATCTTCCCCCGAGGTGGTTATTGATTTCGTTGCATTTAATGGTCCAGATGTTCATAAAAAATGCAATTGTATGATGACGACATATGGTTTATGTGGGCACTATCCCAATCATCATTAAATATTTATGTTAATCAAGAATCTTTTATATGGCCTAACTATTGAATCATGGGGTTATTACCAAGTGGCCATATAAAATAGAATTATGCCAATCAAACAAATTATGCCAATCAAATGAAAAAGCGAGAATATGATATATGATTACCTCATACCATTGCCATTTGGGAGTTAATTAATGAAGTTAATTAATTAATTATGTGAAATTAGAAAATAATTCTATAATTGACCCTAATAATTATGTTGAGGCTCTAATAATTATAGTAAGTGAGTAAGAATGCTGAAAGTCGCTTTTCGGAAGAAAAGTGCAGATACCGGTTCTGCTAGTCGGTATAAATGCGTACCGAAAAAGTATCCCGGAAAATTATAATAAGTACATGATAATTACTAAAATAATATGTAGGACTTGTAAAACGAGTTTCAAGTCAAGATAATGAGAACTGGTGCCAGAAACTGGTACTGGCTATGAAAAGCGCGTACCAGAAAGGTGCTCCGAAAATTATAAGAAAAATATGTTAATTCTTGTAAAATTGAGTAGGTTAAGAATCCAAAGTTTGGGATTAAAAGGCTAAGCGTAGCAATTAAAGTTAATACTGTGTGTGTTTAAATGTTAAGTGGCTATATATAGGCTTGTTAGCACAAAACTTAGGCCATAACACATTCTCTACGTGAGTTTGGGGCTGGCCAGCTGCTGAGTACTGTTCCATTATTTTTCCTCTTCCATTTCTTGAGCTTTGAGGCAACTTCCTTCACAAATCCTTCTCCTAAACACTTGGTGTGAGTGAGAGTAGCTTTGGGGCTGTGTTGTTGACCTTGTTCTGAGTTGGGGTTGCTGTTTGTGAGAGTTGGAGGGGATGTCCTCTTGAGTGGAGGTGGTGAGAGTCTTGTTCTTGGCTTGTGAAGCTCCAAGGAGCTCCCTTTGTGTTGAAAGGGCCAAGCTTTGGTAGCATTTTCGTGTACCCTTCAAGTCAGACTTGGAGAGGCAGTGTGTTGAGCTCCAAGAGCCTTTGCTTCTCTGTTTTGAACCTTTGGTAAGTTGTACCAACCTTGGTCTTGAGTTTTCTTGCTTAAAGATGAAGTCTTGGCATGATTAATGAATTAAACAAGTAACCAACTGTCATATGAACCTCAATGAACCTTAAGATGCATGTTTAAGCTTCTGGAAGTGTTAAAAATGGAACCTTGGAAGGATATCTTCGCGAAATGCAGAAACTGCATTCTGTCGCGAAATATCCAGATATTTGCCCGTGGAATATCCAGATATTGATATCCGGATATGGGAATCTAGATATCCGGATATTGCCAGAGTGATATCCGGATATTGGATATCCGGATATTGCCTGTGAGATATCCGGATATTGCATATCCGGATATGTCCCCGAGGAATATCCGGATATTCTGGGTTTGCGAGGAACAGTAACGTACTGTTCATCCAGAACTGATCTATGGGTTTGTGGACCCTAGTTTGAGGAAGTTGAACTTCTGTAATTAATTGATATAAGTCAGATTCATATGATTAAGGGCTTATCGCTTGTGAGAAGCCTTAAGACGTAAAACGTAATGGAAAGGCGTGTCTTAATATTGTATGCTTGCGGTGCATGTTTATTGATATATTATTGGTCCATAACAGATTGTGAATCTGCTGTGTTTGGACTTTGAGCTGTGGACTCTTGGCTTTGGGTGTTAGCTTGCAAGGTAAGCTTTCGTGTCCTCGTTTTAGCCATGTTGTGGTTCCACCATGTCCCATGGGGGTATGGTTATATGCATGTTGTGTTACATGTTTTTGATATATGAAATGTTGTTGAGCTTTATGTGATAATGGCTTTTAATATGCATGTGTTGTTCCATCTTGACGGTAAGCCTGAGTATGTAGCGTCATACAAGACGGTGATCCGGGGTGGATGCAAGTAGCATCTTGCACTATTTGTGGGTATTAGACGTATATAAATCCTGCATTTCTCTGGCCAGTATAATAGAATTGACACACATGACATGATTATCTGCTGCTTGCACTATTTTAGAAATGATATTGATGAACTGCTTTTCAACTTATATTGCACATGTAAGTGAGCTTCGGGTGGAAGATCCTTGAGGACCCCTTGTCTTACTGAGATTTCTTGTTTAGAGATCTCACCCCACGTTTGGGGAATTCTTATTTCAGGTTTAGGTAGTATGGTGACTGATGCCTCTGGCGGCAGGAGGCCAGAGCTTAGCTGATTATGATATTTATGTTGTATTGGTGTCATAACTGGATGGGATGCAGTTTATGTTTTCTGCTCTTTATGTTTTGAGTTGAGACTTATGTTGGGCTTTGTTGCCTTATTTGGGTGAGCATGGGAGTTGTCCATGCCATTATGTTGTTAGTACTTTTGAGTCGAGTTGTATAAACTGCTAGTTGGTCCGGTTTACGTGTTGTAGTTTCGTGACTAGAGACATATATTATGTTATTTTAATTAATGAGGTGTTTCAGTTAGCTGTTTTATTGCAATTGCATACATGCGATGTTTTATTAATTGATTAATAAGCAAGTTGGTAATGATAATGACTTCATAATTGAAAAGAAAAAGATATTCCACAATTTTTAATCAAGCGCAGCTTAATAGTATGATAACATTACCGGATATATACGGGGTGTTACATTTATGGTATCAGAGCAATGGTTCGAGGGAAAAGCCTGTATGTATTGCAATAGCTAGGATGTTTTGCTGTGTCTGTCTTGTGTGTTTACTACGTCGAATTTTATTAAGATAATGCATATGTAATCACATTGCATGGGCCTGATCAACTCATAATTTGTGTAACTTGTGTAGAGTCATGGTAAGGTCCGGGAGAACACGAGAGACTTCTGAGGATCAACCCGATCCTATCCTGACTGCATTGGCTGAGATGCAGGTGGCTAGGTTAGCCGATCAGGAGGCCACTAGATTGGTCAACGCGGAAATGATGGATGCTGTTCGCGAGGCGAACCGGATAGCCGCAGAAGAGGTTCGTGAAGCGAACCGGAGGACCACTGAGGATGTCCTCGAGGCGAACAAGATGGCGAACATGATGATGATGAGAGTCATGTTGGAGGAGATGAGGGCTGGTCCTGCTGTAGGCCAGTTACCACCGCCACCGCCACCGCCGCCGCCGCCGCCGCCTCCACCTAGTGTTCAGGATGAGAGCCTGAGTCACATTGGCAGTGCTGCTCATGTCGCTGAGACAAGGGAGACTCTTGTAGAGCTTGCTGAGGATCGTGATGTGTTAGATCGCCGGCTGAATGCTTTCAGGAAGCATAAGCCACCTGTGTTTGAAGGGTCTTTGGATCCTATTGCTGCGGCGAGATGGCTGGAATCGCTGGACAAGATATTTCGGGTCATGCAGTGTACAGACCCACAGAAGCTGATGTTCTCGACTTACATGCTGGAAGGCGATGCCCATGAGTGGTGGACGAACACCTCTCGTGCTTTTGAGATGGAGGGTCGTGTTTTGACGTGGCCATTCTTCGAGGAATGCTTCTTGGGCAGATACTTTCCCTACGATGCGCAGGAGAGGAAGCAGAGGGAGTTTGATCGATTGGTTCAGGGCTCGATGTCTGTTGACGAGTACCTGGTCAAGTTCAGTTCAAACTGGTGAAGTTTGCGCACTTCCGGATGGTTCCTCCTACTCCGATGTTTCTGGCTGCTAAGTTCCGCAGAGGACTTAGTGAGGTGATTGCTGAGCATATTGCTGGAGCTGCTTCGGGGGATTTTGGCACACTGGTTCAGCAGTGTAAGGACATTGAGGATGTCTGCATAGCGAGCAAGGCCAATAGGGCCAAGGTCGACGAGACCAAGGGGACTGTTAGTTCACTCCTGCTCCTACTTCTTGGAAGGAAAAGAAGTTTGCTGGGAAGGGCAAAGGTAAACAGTTGGCGACTAGGCAGGCGCCTGGTCAGTTCAAGAGGAATGTTTCACAGCAGGGGAGCTTTGCTAGGCCTCCTTCCACTCCGAGCTGTGCGGGGTGCGGCAAGGAGCATGCTGGTCGTTGTGCTTCAGGTCAGCTGATCTGTTTCCAGTGTGGACTCTAGAGACTGTCCGTCGTCGACGGCGAGAGCTGCAGTTGTTCAGGCAGTTCCTTTGCAGATGGTTCTGATGGCTTCTACTTCGGCACCTGCGGTGCCACCTTCTGTTGGGCGTGTGTACACCTTGGATAGGCAGCAGTCGGACCGCGCTCCGAACCTTGTTAGAGGTACTGTGTCTATTGGTGGTATTGCTGTTGATGAATTGTTTGACTCCGGGGCTACGCATTCGTTTGTTGCTACCCCGATTGCTTTAGGGCTTGAGTTGCCCATGTCTGTGCTTTCTCCACCGTTGCGGGTGACTACCGCCACCGGAGAAATTTGTGATTCTACCACTATACATCGCGACGTAGCGTTTCAGTGGGATGGCCGTGAATTCTCGGTGGATCTGATAGGATTGCCGATGGCCAACTTGGAGATTATTCTGGGCATGGATTGGTTGTCTAGAAACTATGCACTGATTGATTGTTGTGCAAAGCGCGTGGTGATGTCTCCGTGTGATTCCACAGCTAGTTCCTCGCCATATATTTCATTGCTGCAGGCTAGGAAGGCCTTGAGAGTAGGGGCATTCGGGTATGTCATGTTGGGAGGTTTGGTGAGTGTGACACATGAGGATATCACTGGCATTCCTGTGGTGGGGGAGTTCCTCGAGGTGTTTCCTGAGGAGATTCCTGAGTTTCCGCCACAGCGGGAGATAGAGTTCTCCATTGATATATTGCCTGGTGTGGGGCCGATTTCATTGGCTCCATATCGGATGTCGCCACCGGAGTTGGCTGAGCTTAAGAAGCATATTGAGGATCTTTCAGCGAAAGATTTCATCCGGCCGAGTGTGTCTCCTTAGGGAGCACCGGTCATCTTTGTGAAGAAGAAGGACGGGACAATGCGATTGTGCACCGACTACAGGCATTTCAACAAAGTGACGATCAAGAACAAGTATCCCCTTCCTTGGATTGATGATCTGTTGGATCAGCTCAGGGGTGCTTGCGTGTATTCCAAGATTGATCTCCGGTCCGGATACCATCAGATTCGGGTGAAGCCGGAGGATGTCCCTAAGACCGCGTTTCGTTCGAGATACGATCACTTTGAGTATTTGGTGATTCCTTTTGGACTCACAAATGCGCCAGCAGTGTTCATAGATTACATGAACAAGATTTTCCAGCCGTATCTGGATCAGTTTGTGATCGTCTTTATTGATGGCATTCTGATTTACTCCAAGACTGAGGAGGAGCATGTGGAGCATCTGAGGATTGTTCTGCAAGTGCTGAAGGAGAAAAAGCTTTATGCTAAGCCTTCTAAGTGTGAGTTCTGGCTCAAATCAGTCAAGTTTCTGGGGCATGTGATTTCAACGGATGGAGTTGCAGTGGATCCCAACAAGATTGAGGCCGTGCTGGATTGGGAGAGGCCCAAGATAGTTAAGGAGGTGAGGAGCTTCTTAGGTTTGGCAGGTTATTATCGGAGGTTCATCAAAGGGTTTCTCCACGATGGTTCTCCCTTTGACTCGCCTTACTTGAAAGGAGACTCCATTTGTGTGGATTCACGAGTGTGAGGCGTGCTTTCAGGAGTTGAAGGAGAGATTGACTACTTCACCTGTGTTGATCCTTCCTGATCCTGAGGAGCAGCTTGAGCTTTACTGTGATGCTTCTGGAAAGGGGCTGGGTTGTGTGTTGATGCAGTCTGGTAGAGCTGTTGCTTTTGCTTCGAGGCAGTTGAAGCCTCATGAGGAGAACTACCCGACTCATGATTTGGAGCTGGCTGCGATTGTGTTTGCTTACAAGATTTGGAGGCATTACCTGTTCGGTATGCAGTTTGCGGTGTTCAGTGACCACAAGAGCTTGAAGTATCTGTTTGATCAGAAGGAGCTGAACATGAGGCAGAGGAGATGGATGGAATTTCTGAAGGACTACGACTTTGAGTTGAAGTACCATCCTGGCAAGGCCAATGTGGTAGCTGATGCTTTGAGTCGGAAATCCGTGAGTCTATCCAGTTTGAAGATGGGTGACTTCGACCTCATAGAGAAGTTTCGAGATCTGAAGGTGACAACCTTGTTTGGGGGTGCACTTCTTGAGATGGAGACTGTGAGAGTCAGGAATGAGCTTATGGAGAAAATCCAAGAGGTGCAAGTGCAGAGAGAGTGTCTCGACTACGTGAAGAACCAAGACGGTGTGTCTTGGAATGAGGATGGACTTCTGTTGTTTCAGAAGCGTGTGGTGATTCCTCGAGGTTCTTTGACCGAAGAGGTTATGGCGGAGGCCCATAAGGGACAGTTTGCTGTTCACCCTGGTGCCACAAAGATGTACCAATACCTGAAGAGGAATTTCTGGTGGCCAGGAATGAAGAAGGACATAGCTGTGTATGTGTCCAAGTGTTTGATCTGCTAGAAGGTGAAGATTGAACACCAGAAGCCGTCTGGTAAACTTCAACCTCTTGAGATTCTGGAATGGAAATGGGAGAGCATTTCCATGGACTTCGTTGTGGGTTTGCCGAAGACTCAGGTTGGCTGTGACTCGATATGGGTCATTATGGACAGACTGACGAAGTCTGCCCATTTTCTTCCAGTGAAGGTGAGCTTCACTACTGAGCAGTTGCCCAAACTGTATGTTCGCGAGATCGTGAGGCTTCACGGGGTGCCCGAGAGTATCATCAGTGATAGGGACCCGAAGTTCACATCTCGGTTCTGGGAGGCGCTGCAGGGAGCTTTTGGTACTCAGTTGAGATTGAGTACAACCTATCACCCTCAGACTGATGGACAGACTAAGCGGACTATCCAGACCATGGAGGACATGTTGCGGGCTTGCACGTTGGAGCAGGGCTCGGCATGGGATAGGTACCTTCCGTTGGTGGAGTTTTCGTATAACAACAGTTTCCATGCTAGCCTGGGCATGGCACCCTACGAGGCGCTCTACGGTAGAAGGTGTCGTACACCTATCTGCTGGTCTGAGGTTGGGGATCGTGAGTTGTTTGTCTTGGACTTTGTCCAAGATACCACCCTGCAAATCCAGATGATCAGGGAAAAGCTGAAGCAGGCGCAGAATCGCCAGAAGAGTTACTACGATGTCAAGCATCGTCCACTGGAGTTCAGTGAGGGTGAGCACGTGTTTGTGAGACTTTCACCTGTCACCGGTGTTGGACGGGCACTCGGAGTGAGGAAGCTGAGCCTGCGATTTATTGGGCCATACCAGATTCTTGGTAGAGTACCTGTTGTACCGGCTTGCCTTGCCTCCGAACCTAGCCAATATCCACGACGTATTTCACGTGTCACAACTTCGCAAGTATGTAGCGGATCCTTCGCACGTGGTGCAACCGGATGATGTGGAGGTTCGGGAGAACTTAGAGACTCTCGTCGGACCACTCAAGATTCTCGATCGTGGCGAGAAACAGCTGAGGAGCAAGATCATTCCGATGGTCAAAGTGCAATGGTCAGGAAGAACTCCTGAGGAGTGTACCTGGGAGCGAGAGGACGAGCTTCTTCGGCAGTATCCCGACTTCCGAGACAGGTATATTCTAATTTTGAGGACAAAATCCTAAAAAGGTGGGGTGAATGTAAGAACCTGCACCGTTAATTAAGGAAGTTAATTAATTAAATATGTGAAATTAGAAAATAATTTCATAATTGACTCTAATAGTTATTTTGAGGCTCTAATAATTATAGTAAGTGAGTAAGAATGCTGAAAGTCGCTTTTCGGAAGAAAAATGCAGATATCGGTTCTGCTAGTCGGTATAAATGCGTACCGAAAAAGTATCCCGCAAAATTATAATAAGTGCATGATAATTACTAGAATAATATGTAGGACTTGTAAAACGAGTTTCAAGTCAAGATAATGAGAACTGGTGCCAGAAACTGGTACTGGCTATGAAAAGCGCGTACCGGAAAGGTGCTCCGAAAATTATAAGAAAAATATGTTAATTCTTGTAAAATTGAGTAGGTTAAGAATCCAAAGTTTGGGATTAAAATGCTAAGTGTAGCAATTAATGTTAATACTGTGTGTTTAAATGTTAAATGGCTATATATAGGCTTGTTAGCACAAAACCCTAGGCCATAACACATTCTCTACGTGAGTTTGGGGCTAGCCAGCTGCTGAGTACTGTTCCATTGTTTTTCCTCTTCCATTTCTTGAGCTTTGAGGCAACTTCCTTCACAAATCCTTCTCCTAAACACTTGGTGTGAGTGAGAGTAGCTTTGGGGCTATGTTGTTGACCTTGTTCTGAGTTGGGGTTGCTATTTGTGAGAGTTGGAGGGGTTGTCCTCTTGAGTGGAGGTGGTGAGAGTCTTGTTCTTGGCTTGTGAAGCTCCAAGTAGCTCCCTTTGTGTTGAAAGGGCCAAGCTTTGGTAGCATTTTCGTGTACCCTTCAAGTCAGACTTGGACAGGCAGTGTGTTGAGCTCCAAGAGCCTTTGCTTCTCTGTTTTGAACCTTTGGTAAGTTGTACCAACCTTGGTCTTGAGTTTTCTTGCTTAAAGATGAAGTCTTGGCATGATTAATGAATTAAACAAGTAACCAACTGTCATATGAACCTCAATGAACCTTAAGATGCATGTTTAAGCTTCTGGAAGTGTTAAAAATGGAACCTTGGAAGGATATCTTCGCGAAATGCAGAAACTGAATTCTGTCGCGAAATATCCGGATATTTGCCCGTGGAATATCCGGATATTGATATCCGGATATGGGAATCTGGATATCCGGATATTGATATCCGGATATTGCCAGAGTGATATCCGGATATTGGATATCCGGATATTGCCTGTGAGATATCCGGATATTGCATATCTGGATATGTCCCCGAGGAATATCCGGATATTCTGGGTTTGCGAGGAACAGTAATGTACTGTTCATCCAGAACTGATCTATGGGTTTGTGGACCCTAGTTTGAGGAAGTTGAACTTCTGTAATTAATTGATATAAGTCAGATTCATATGATTAAGGGCTTATGGCTTGTGTGAAGCCTTAAGACGTAAAACGTAATGGAAAGGCGTGTCTTAATATTGTATGCTTGCGGTGCATGTTTATTGATATATTATTGGTCCATAACAGATTGTGAATCTGTTGTGTTTGGACTTTGAGCTGTGGACTCTTGGCTTTGGGTGTTAGCTTGCAAGGTAAGCTTTCGTGTCCTCGTTTTAGCAATGTTGTGGTTCCACCATGTCCCATGGGGGTATGGTTATATGCATGCTGTGTTATATGCTTTTGATATATGAAATGTTGTTGAGCTTTATGTGTTAATGGCTTTTAATATGCATGTGTTGTTCCATCTTGATGGTAAGCCTGAGTATGTAACGTCATACAAGACGGTGATCCGGGGTGGATGCAAGTAGCATCTTGCACTATTTGTGGGTATTAGACGTATATAAATCCTGCATTTCTCTGGCCAGTAGAATAGAATTGACACACATGACATGATTATCTGCTGCATTGCACTGTTTTAGAAATGATATTGATGAACTGCTTTTCAACTTATATTGCACATGTAAGTGAGCTTGGGGTGGAAGATCCTTGAGGACCCCTTGTCTTACTGAGATTTCTTGTTTAGAGATCTCACCCCACGTTTGGGGAATGCTTATTTCAGGTTCAGGTAGTATGGTGACTGATGCCTCTGGCGGCAGGAGGCCAGAGCTTAGCTGATTCTGATATTTATGTTGTATTGCTGACATGACTCGATTGGATGCAGTTTATGTTTTCTGCTCTTTATGTTTTGAGTTGAGACTTATGTTGGACTTTGTTGCCTTATTTGGGTGAGCATGGGAGTTGTCCATGCCATTATGTTGTTAGTACTTTTGAGTTGAGTTGTATAAACTGCTAGTTGGTCTGGTCTACGTGTTGTAGTTCCGTGACTAGAGACATATATTATGTTATTTTAATTAATGAGGTGTTTCAGTTAGCTGTTTTATTGCAATTGCATACAGGCGATGTTTTATTAATTGATTAATAAGCAAGTTGATAATGATAATGACTTCATAATTGAAAAGAAAAAGATATTCCATAATTTTTAATTAAGCGCAGCTTAATACGATAGTATGATAACATTACCGAATATATACGGAGTGTTACAGAATCCACAAGGTGCAACATATTTATTGACCATGAATTTAAAATAATAGCATTCCCAAAAAAAAATTTGCATTTAAACAATTCAAGCGGAAGAAGCATGCACCTTAATAAAGAAAAATATTAGAGCGAGCAATAGAAGTTGAGAGCAATCAACACTATATCATAACAACTTCCAAGTCACATCAACATTTGATGCAAAATATATTAAATCCATTTTATTCGATATATATATATATATATATATATATATATATATACATATATATATTTACGAAAATATACACTGAAATCTAATAATTATTAATATTACAATGTCACATTTAATTATAACACCACATAAGTAATATTTGGTAAAATTAGGTTACTATTGGGCTCACAAGTGCCTCATTAGCCTGCAGATGAGCTTTACTCAAAAGATTTTCATCAAAGGTATCATGGATTTATGTATTTTTATTCATGTTGAATTTAATGTATGTAACCCACATAACTACTAAATAGTTTTTATTTTAAATCATTGATTCCAAGTATTTTAACTAAATACAAAAATACCAACGGTAATGTATTTATTTCTATCCAAATATTTTCCTTAACCTACAATCACACACATAAAGATATATCTCTAAAGCTTTCAATCAAATCCAACAAGAATTTTCTAAATCCATAAAAATGCTATCTATTATGGATTTAAATTCCAAAACAAAGAGAGCTTCTTCTAAATTAACCATGTCAAAATCTCATTTTTTTTCTTACAGACTATGCTTTATGAAATCATTTATTTCAATCATTTTCTTTAATATTTCTCTACATTCATACTGAGAGGAAATCCATTCCAATGGTTTGATTATTGTGATTAATTCACTTATGTGATTATTCTCCGTAGAAATTGGTATCACTAAGGTAATTATTTACCACACAAAAAATTAGTTAACTATCACAATCTCTTTAACATTATCTCAAAATTAAAGCGCTAGTGAAATTTTTTCTTCTCATTACGCGGTTCTTCATGCCTCTTTTGTGTTTTGCCTTAATTCCAATTCCCCTACAATTTTTAGTCATCTTGCATGCACCATGTGATGACTTGGCCATCATTAATGTCAACCACAATTAATAATATTTCCAGACTCAAATATGGTCATCAAAGTTCGAGATTAATTAATGTTTCTATTGGGATGTAAACGGATAAAGTAGATTTAACAGATTCCTTATTATACGCTTCAGTTATAACTGATTTAGTTATTACAGTTATTATCAGCATTGTATATATGTAACAGTTCACATTATGATTCAATTCAAGATTTCTATTATTCAGTTTATTTCTTTCTTCTTGTTCATCCTCTATTCTCTCCATCTCTCTCTCTGGTTCTGATACCTTACATGGTATCAAAGCTCATTTGATCCATGGAGACCAATACCACTACTTCCGCACAACATCCATTAATGGAGACCGATACCACTTCTTCACAACCTACTCTACACACCTTTTCAAATCCAGTTTCATTCAAATTGGATGAAGGCAATTTTCTGCCATGGAAGCAGCAAGCTATGGCGACTGTAAAAGGTTTCAATCTGCAAAAGTTTATTGAAAATGAAGTTCAGCAATCTTCTCAACAGCAAGATCAGCTACTGATGTCTTGGCTTCTTGCGTCAATGTCTGAATCCTTACACACAAGGATGGTTGGATGTGAGTCATCTTACCAAATCTGGAACAAGCTTGAAGAGTTCTTTGCATCTCAGACTCGTGCCAAAGTGAAACAATTGAAGATTCAGTTGAGGAATGTCAAGAAAGACTCAACAGTGTCACAATATCTCCTGCAAATCAAGAAAAAACAAATTCAGGTATTGGATGAAGGAAATTCCTAAGATAGAAATTAGGGAACAAATTAGGGAGAAAGTCAAGAAGAATATCAGAAATTTGTGTAAGGTCACTGTTCCCCCGCACTCCGGATTAGTCCCATAGCCGGCTCAAAGAGTCGAAGCTCGTGGGGATACCGGAGGGAGCCAACTCGCACTCAAGAGGCAATCACGCCTAATTTAGGCGTCACTCATCAGGTGTTGACATGTGTCATATTTTTTTTCAAAAAAATATAATTTAATCATAAAACTTCTGAAGGCCATAATTTTTTACTCGGGTATCCAAATAGGGTAATTCTTTTTTTGATTCCACATAAATTTTCGAGATCGACGCAATAACATCTTATTTGACATATTTTATTTCTCACAAACATAATTTAAATTTAAATCAGGTAATCCTTCTTCCTTAGAGATTTAGAATATTTATTTAATTATTTCCTTTATTAATACAGAATTTTCAAATTTATTTTTGAGTTTAAATCACAAATCAAATCTTTATTTTGTTTTCCTTATTAATAATAATTGTTATTTTTTAATTTAAATCACACATCAAATCTTGATTTATTTTTTATATTAAATCACAAACCCAAAGCACAGAGACTTCTGAGTTTAAAAATGTGACACGTGTCAACACCTGACACGTCACTAATGACGTCTAAATTGGGTTTCAATCAAGAGGCAATCACGCCTAATTTAGGTAATTTTATGTTTGAAAAAAATTCATAAGCCATAATTAATTTTAGACCATAAACAATAACTTAGAAGCTTATAGCATTAATCATTAATTTCAAAAATAATATTCTTCTTCCTTAGAGATTTAGAATATTTATTTAATTATTTCCTTTATTTCTACAGATTTTTCAAAATGATTTTTTAGTTTAAGTCACAAATCAAATCTTTATTTTGTTTTCCTTATTAATAATAATTTTAATTTTAATTTTTAATTTAAATCACAAACCAAATTTTTGTTATAATAAAAAAATGTTATTAAAAAAAAATTAAATCACAAATCAAAATTTTATTTATTTATTTATTTATATTAAATCACAAATCCAGAACTCAGAGGCTTCCGGGTTTAATGTTTCTTATAATATTATTCTTGCAAATTTAAATTGTGTTTGTGAGAAATAAAATATGTCAAATGAGATCTCATTGCGTAGATCTCTAAAAGTTATGAGGAATTAAAAAAAGAATTACCTGATTTGGATACCCGAGTCAAAAGTTACGGCCTTCAGAAGTTTTATGATTAAATTATTATTTTTTTGGAAAAAAAATATGACATGTGTCAATATCTGATAAATGACGCCTAAATTAAGTATGATTGCCTCTTGAGTGACGCCCAATTTAGGCGTCTTGAGTGACGCCCAAATTGGTCGTTATATTGTACAATAAATATATAATTATTTCCAAAACGGTAATAAATGCGTAATTAATTTATTAAAAAACATGGACTTAATTTTTTTGGCTAATCCCGTCAAAGCATTTGACGTATTAGGTCTTGAAGTTTGATAACTAATCATGTCTAATTTGTTGTCCTGCACAAGTTTGATAATCAGGTCTTGCTTGGGTTTTTTCTTAAAAAAAAAAAAGCTAAAAACAAATTAAGTGATAGGACCATGTTTAAATAATGAGTTTGATGTTTGTCATTTTAAATGACATAAGTTATATTATTTTAGGAGAGATATAGAGATAAGAAATGAAAATCATGGGAGAAAAAGTGAGTGATTTTTTTAATTTAAATTTTAAATAAAAAATAATTTCTTGTGTGAATCTCTCTATTAAAATGATGTAACATCTAGAGCGCTGACGAGGGCAGGGAGTAATCGCCGGTGCAAAGGGGCACGGACAAGGAGTGACTCCTGACAGGCTTCTAGTGTGGGGTTACATGCATGAATGAATCGAATCGACACCCGAAAGAGAAGAATTCCAAAGACTGTGCAGGTATGAGACTGCACAGTTTGAGAATAGCTTATAAGAATCAATTGGTACTACCTATACTAACAAGATGCATCTGCTTTTCGGTAGCCCGGATCGGAAGAACTCCACAGTTAGGTGTGCTTGACTAGGAGCAATTATGGGATGAGTGACCTCCTAGGAAGTTTTCCCGGGAAGTGTGCGAGTAAGGAAAAAGCACACTGAAAAGTCTCATGTTAGTATGTGGGGATAGTCATTGATTCTTGAAGCGACCGGGCGTTACAAATGACATAACTTTATGTCATTTAAAATGACAAACACTTTCCACTTAAATAATATGGTGTTGAATTTAACTTGCTTTCTACTATGATAGGCACATTTTATCTAATTGTATTTAAAAAGTTATAATTTATTCTAAATTATTTGTCACTTTAAAAAAAAATATATTATTTCCTTAGCTCTACTTTATTTTTTTATTTCTACTTATTGGAATAAGAATGATTTAATAGAGTGAAGGTGTAATATAATCAAATAAACTTATATTTTCATTAAATCGTAAAGAATTTAATGAATTATTTAATTTTTGTACAAATCTTTAAACAATGATTATTTTAAAACTAAAAGAATTTGTGCTTTTAAATTTTGTATTATGTACTTTTAAATTTTGAAACAAAACTTTATCGTATTGTGTACTTTTAAATTTTGTATTTTATGTATTTATATAGAAATTTTGACACAACCTATGCTTATCATATCAGGATAAATAAAATTTAAATATATTAAGTATAAATTTTATGAATTTTAATTATCATTTCATTTATGTTTTTATTTTATTTTATTTTAAAAACAAGATATATTTTAAATTTTTTTTAATAATTGGCAGGATTAGATTTAATTTGATTTTAAATATATTACTTTTAAATAATATATTAAATTAAATTAGTAGAGTCATTAATTTGTTGATTGATCCATCACTCCAAGGAGATATAATAATACTAATTCATATCTTTGAGATATATAAAATTGGCAAAAAAATTTAATTATTGCATTTTAATTAAATATTACGCATTTATGGCAGTTTTGGAAATAATTACGGATCTATTTTACAATGTGACGCCTCATTTAGGCATCTCTCACCTAAGGTTGACACGTGTCATTTTTTATAAAAAAATAATAATAATTTAATCATAAAACTTCTGAAGGCCATAACTTTTGACTCGGGTATCCAATTCAGGTAATTGTTTTTTGATTCCACATAACTTTTCGAGATCTACGCAATGACATCTCATTTGATATATTTTATTTCTCACAAACATAATTTAAATTTAAATTAGGTAATCCTTATTCCTTAGAGATTCAGAATATTTATTGAATTATTTCATTTATTAATACAGATTTTTCAAATTGATTTTTGAGTTTAAATCACAAATCAAATCTTTATTTTATTTTCCTTATTAATAATAATTTTTACTTTTAATTTAAATAACAAACCAAATTTTTTTATAATAAAAATAAAAATAAAATTTAAATATAATCACACATCAAATCTTGATTAATTTTTTATATTAAATCACACACGCAGATTGGTTCACAATCCAAAACTGTAAAAAATTAAATCACATATCATAAATTTTATTTATTTTCTTCTATCAAATCACAATCCAAACCTCCAAAAAAAAAATCACAATCCAAATTGCATAATTAATTAATTAAAATGCAATAATTAAATTTTTTTCCCATATAAAATTCTAAATCTAGCCTTTTAATTGGTTCCCACCGCCTCAGTTTCCATCGTTCTAACGCAACAACGTGAGAGAGACAGAGAAAGAAGAAACCCTATTTGTTGTTTTTCTTGTTTACCTTGTTGTTCTGTCCGATCAAACACTTCACTCTTTTTTTTTCTTTCTCTTGTCGATCTACTCGACTTGTTTTCCAGCGAATTTTCCTAGGAAAATCTGGAGAACCGATAAAAGATGAAGAGAGTAAGGGATGAGGCTCCTCCAAAGAAAACGGTTGAATTTGAAGAAGCTATTAGTTTTGTGAACAAGATAAAGAAACGATTCCAAAGTGATGAGCATGTTTACAAATCGTTCTTGAACATTTCCAATATGTACCGCAAAGAGCATAAGGACATAGGTGAAATTTATAGTGAGGTTGCTACCCTGTTTAAGGATCATCGAGATTTGCTTGAGGAGTTCACTAGATTCTTACCAGATAGTTTCGCAGCACCTTCTACACAGCATGCTCCGGATGCTCGAAATTCATTGCAGCGCTTTAGTGAGCGGAGTTCTATGGCACCCATGATGCGGCAAATGCAAGTATATCGACGAAAGAGGCTTCCTTCTCATGATCGTGAGCGTGATCTGAGTGTTGAACACCCTGAGATGGATGATGACAACACAATGATGAACATGCACAAGAAGCGGAGGAAACGTGAGAGTAAGGATATGAGGATTAATCGTGATCAGGATGAGAGAGAACCTGATCATATAAATGCTCAACAATTTCTTGAGGTATCCATTTCTCCCCTTTTTAACGGTTTTATTGGATGATTCTTTCTCTCTACATTTTCATTTTCCTAGCTCATGGGGTTGGGTTTGCTAGAACTAATCTGACTCATAACTTATTACCCCAAAGTTATTGCTGATTATTTAGGACGAAAATGTTGTTTTCTGTTAGTTGAGTGTAATGCAGTTTTCTCAATCAACCTAGTTAGTTTGAGTATAAGAAGGAATTGGAGTGAATGTAAACTTATTTACATAACAGAATATAATTTTGGGGAGAGAGAGAGGAGGAGGAGGAGAAAGAGAGAAGAGATCAGAGAAAGTTTCTGAGTGAGAACTGTGTTATTGACTTAAGATTAAACTGATTACAGTGTCCCCCCAGCTCAGCAAATCTAACTTCTAACAGAAACTGAGCTGGCACGAAACAAACTCTTAACAGTTCAGAAACTATATCACAAAACACAGAGTTGTCTTTTGCAGTATATATAGAAAGGATACTGATGCAGAGTAAATCATATGCGTTTACTCTATTATAGGCATTACATTTAAGAGAATAAACTTTAATTTAATATATAAGAATGTATTCTACTTTTTTGCCCCTTTCTTTCATTCCCTATTTAGTACAGACGGCTTGTAATTCTTGATTTGTTTTTAAGATGGAAATTGTTATAGGATTCTTTGATGGACAACGATTAAAGTGCCACATTTTTTGTAAAAAATTATCTGAATGTCACATTTTGTAAATTTTTGTTCATAATGTCACGTTACCTAACTCGCTTACAATACCTGGTGAGTTAGGCGTTGTCACATTTAGATGGGCGAACATTATTTATAGAATAAAAAATAATAATATTGTAAAGACTCATGTGAGATTTTTGTCAATATAAAATAATAACAGCAGGGATTTGAACTTGCAGCGCTTTCATGAGAAAAAGAAATCTGTCAAGAAAGCTGAAGGTTTTGGGTTGGCTTCAGACTTTTCTTCTAAGGAAGACAAGGATACCTTAAAGAACATGTATAGTCAAGCATTCAGTTTCTTTGAGAAAGTTAAGGAGAAGTTGAACAGTGCTGATGACTACCAAGCTTTCTTGAAGTGCCTTCATAATTTTTTCGTCAGTGAAATAATAAAAAGGAATGAATTGCAAAATTTGGTAACCGATTTACTTGGAAAGCATCTTGATCTTATGGTGGAATTCAATGAAAGGTCGCCCAAAACTTTTTACCTCAATAATAATAATAATTTTACAGTTGAATATAATATTTTCAATTATATGTTTTGGATTGAGAGTATGAATCGATGATAGAAATATGAATTATTTAAAATAAATAAAAATATATCGCTAAGCATATTTTTGAAAAAATGACAATTAATTAAAAATATCATGATTCATGAAGAAGTAATTATAAGGTCTAAACAGTAACTTCAGTCATCATAACCACAACTAACAAATATATACAGATTATAATTTATACATAATCGATACATTATTTTGCCGTGTGAAATTTTCCAAGCTCAATATTGTTAACACACAAATTGCAAGTTCTTCCTCACACATAACTTCCATGTAGGGATTTAAATGGATCAAATGGTCTATTAAGTGTTTATAATTCGGTCTAAGTAGGTTAGGTTTGACCTAGCTAATATATTTAGTAAAATAAAATAGGCTTGGACCTCAAAAAAAACTTGTTTAGAAAACATTTCCTTTTACAAATATTGACCTATACGTCAGTATATCGTATTATTTAATTTAATTCAAATAAAATAAATAATTATTTATATAAATTTAACTAATAAAAATTTATTTTATATATATATATATATATATATTTACTTTGATAATTATTAAAGATTCGTAGGCTTAAACATGTTAATATGCCTAGGTCATATATTTTGATTTTTAAATATAGACAAGACCAAACCTATAATGTAGAGTACACCAAATTAATAGGTCAAACCAAGTTCAAAATATTTTATATAAACTTAACGTATTTAGGCCAAAACCTAATCTGACGAGTGGTAGTCTTAATTTCTATTTAAGATAGACTCAGCTGGTTCCTACAAGAGTAGGGTGGCGGGTTTTGCCACTGCTCCTCCTTGTGGGACATTGTCTCTGAAGAAGGGGGATGAGACTGTTTACAGGGAGGTGGAGATAATGCAGCACTTGTCTGGGCATCCTGGGGTTGTGACTCTGCTGGCAGTGTATGAGGAAGCTGATTGCTCTCATCTGGTGATGGAATTGTGCTCTGGGGGAAGACTTGTCGACCAGATGTTTAGGGAGGGCCCTTGTTCTGAACAGCGGGCTGCTAATATACTTAAGGAAGTGATGTTGGTCATCAAGTATTGTCATGATATGGGAGTTGTGCACAGAGATATCAAGCCTGAGAATATTCTGCTTACTGCTTCGGGGGAAATAAAGCTTGCTGATTTTGGCCTGGCCATGAGAATTTCTAAGGGTAATATGTTAAACCTGTTTGGATGATCTTCTTTTTTTGTTATCCTATGGTATATATATGTGCTAACTTCTATGAATAGAATCCTTACACAACCTTCCTTGTGTAAAATTCCATCCTAGTCATTCTGTTAATAAAAAATGTCTAGGCAAGTTTGAAGAAGTTCATCATGATGAGCTTTCAACTGAATTGTACTTTACTAATGTTACCCTGTACATAGGAGTAAAAATTGGAGAGTTCAAATGGTCATCTCCCTTAAGTTTACTATGTTCAGTATTCAATTAAATTTGCTAGCGGTCTAAGAATAAGTTGTATTTGTCTGATTTTTTGTTTTTCAATCTTGAAATAATTAAAATTATAAGGACATGAATTCTGCCTTGTTTTGGTTGGGATAACAGTGGTGGGAATCTGTTAATTCTCACATACTTTTGTTAGTTTTTATTATGTGTTCTTCTATGTGGTTTAGGCTCTCTTTTTCTCCCTAATGTTTTTAAACAGGAAATAAAATGACAGTACTTTTAAGTTTTAAGAACTGTTTGATTGTTTGCATGTTAAATTAATATTATGTGGTTCAATTTCAGGACATCCATGGATATCTTTCTACACAGAACATACATTGAAGATCCTGCCCGTTGAATCAAAGTTGAAGCACCAAAATGGAGCTGCTTGCCACAACTTTGTTGCTGCACCTGAACCTAGGTTAGGAAGAAACAGGATGGATGATGGGTTCCTTAATGATGTTTCAAGCCTTTCTTCATCATCTGAAAGTTGCAATTAAGAATATCATGATGTTTGTGTGTGGATTGATGCA
>NW_026897101.1:0-28532 GCF_033153095.1 Gastrolobium bilobum | reverse complement strand
TATGTTGTTATGTAATTGACTTCGGTCTTCCTATTTTATATTTGTAGCTTATGTAATATTATGGTTATGAAATGAACTATTTGATGTTCCCATCATGTTGTGAACCATTTACGTAATTATTGTTATTTTCTTGTTTACCAAATGAAGGAACAAATATCTTTTACCTTCATGTTTTCAATTTGTGTCTAATCACAATCCAACGGGTCTAAAATGTCCAATGAAATTCAGAACAGGTGACCTTAACAGAGTTAAAATAAGAACACAAGTTTCGGATACCCTTAATTATTGCATTTATGCAGTACATGCACATTCGTGGTTTATAACCTGCACAATACTATTTTGTACCTGAAAGTGTGTTCCCCAAGTCATTATATGCGTGTACATTGATATTCGATCGGTTCCGTGCCAAAAAAATCGTGCAAAACAAAATGGGGTGACAAAACCAGTTATTTAGTCGAGCAACCCGTACTAGTTTAGTCGACTAAACTGTGTAGTCGACTAAACCAGTACGGGTTGCTCGACTAAATAACTGGTTTTGACACCCCATTCTGTTTTGCACGTTTTTTTTTTGGCACGGAACCGATCGAATATCAATGTACACGCATATAATGACTTGGGGGACACACTTTCAGGTACAAAATAGTATTGTACAGGATTCGTATGCGATTGGGTACGTATTTACATAATGAGTTAAACAGTAACACAAAGTAACATCACAATGTCTTACAAAAATTACATGAACTCTTACAAAAGACCTTAAATACATGCACAACATTGCTTCAGCTAGGATTAATCCTCATAGGACATGTACGTTTATTGTGACCAATTTGCTTGCAGGTGCTGCATCTAGTTTGACTGCTTGTGGGTTGGGACTCAACCCAATCCATTTCATTCTGTATCCTTGAAGACTTCGGTCTTCCTTGTGCACGAACCAAAGATGCATTTGGGATTAATGTTGGACCATCTATTTCTGGGATCAACAACTCATTACCCATTGGAAACCAATGTGCAGCATAGACCTTCTCAATTTGTGTAATTGAGAACACAGGATCGACATAGTCATAGTGGTTCAATTTTTCAACCTTGCACACCGCTAGCACATGACTGCAAGGAAATCGTCTAGCTGTGAACCGTCCACATTGACATTTACGATTTAGCAAGTCAACCCTCATAATGTCGCCGGCATCATGCGTAGTTGATTGTAGGCATCCTCAACTTCAAACAACTGCAAGTCTCTATCAAAAACACGGACACAGAGACTGACAGTTAACTGATCATTCTTTTGTAAGAAGTCCTCAACCTTTTTTGCAATTCTCCAGCCTTTGTCCTTTACTTTTTGGATCTTTTCACGCCTCTTCACAAAATACTCAACAAGTCTACTTTGCGTCATCTTGACCAATGCCGTTACTGGCAAATTACGTGCACCCCGTAGGACCTTATTGATACACTCAGATAGGTTTGTTGTCATATGACCAAACCTTCGGCCCTCCTCATCATAAGACCTACACCATTTCTCTTTGGGAATCTGATCTATCCATGAGGCTACTTGTGGGTTACTGTCGACAAATTCTTGAAATCTTAAATCAAAGTGAATCTTCGAACACATGTAACCTGCCAAAAATGAACCCAAATTGCAATGAGTTATACATAAACAACATTACATACAACATGTACAAAATTCATGTAAATAGGTTACCTAGTTTCATCAGCGTTTTCTTCAGTTCCACGTCCCTAAACTTAGTGTTGAAGTTGCTTCCAATGTGACGAAGACAAAACACGTGATACGCAAATGGAGGCTGCCAACCGGCATGATCCTTCACAGCCCTGATGATGCTGGGGTGACGATCGGATATTAGACAGATACCATGCCTACGTGTGACATGGAAACGCATCTGGCTAAGAAACCACAACCAATCATCCAATCTCTCACCCGGTGGAACAATGGCAAACGCAATAGGCAAAATGAATCCATCACCATCCTGTGACGTAGCAATCAAGAGGGTACCTTTGTATTTCCCGTACAGGTGCGTGCCATCAATTTGGATTATGGGTTTACAATATTTGAAAGCCTCAATGCACTGGTGAAAAGTCCAAAATACCCTGCGAAAGACAGCCTTATCGGTGTAGACTCGTCATTCGTCACAACACTGATCCGTATCAATCTTGAACACAGAACCAGGATTTATCTGTGTCATGTAGTTCAACCAACCAGGTAAGATGGCATATGATTTTTCCCAGTCGCCAAACAACTTCACAATGGCCTTCATTTTAGCCTTCCAAGCCTTCCTATAAGATATGTTGTATCCATACAAACTTTGTACCCTCTCCTGAATAAGAACTGGTTTCGTGGATGGATCTTCTTTTAACATACCTACACAAAATTCGAAGTCAACACAATCAATAAATATACCGAAAAATTAAACCATAAACAAAAATGAATGTAATACATACTTATAATGGCTGCACAGATTACATCAGAATCCAGCTGTCTATGGTCCCGAGTAAGGCCTTGGTTTAGGCAGGTGTGTTTTTTACCCCACTTACTAACAACCCAACTATTTCCATTCTTGGGCAACATAACCCGCACGTACCAGGGACAACCATCATTATGGTGTCGACACTTCATCACAAATCTATGGTCATCACTTTTTGCCACCACAGCAGTACGATGAGACTTCATACAATATAATTTGACAGCATGTTGCATTTCAGATTTAGTTCGAAACTCCTGGTACAAATATAATGGATCTCCTAAATGCCAGCCACCGTGGATGTCATCGTCGCCATACAATATCTCCGTCTCATCATTAGGGTGAGCCCAATTAATGAACGAATAGTGTGGGCTATCGTTCCAAAATGGCTCAATCTCAGACCCTACGTCCAAATTTAAACTTATCCGTCAGTACGAAAGAAAACACAAATATATATATATATGCAAAATTAAAACTTTATATTACAATCTTACCACTGCTAACAGGGTCAACACGGAGCGGTGGCATAACCTGGGAACTCAAGTTTCCTGAACTAGTATCAGCGTCAAAATTCCCCTCTACGTCCGTATCTGAGGTGTCACCCAGCGGAATAACACTCTCGGGTTCACCATCGTCTTCATTGTCCATATCCTCGTCATGCCCATCCTCATCCTCGTCTATTTCCCTCAGTGGTATCTGACTTAAGACAGGTGCAGGTGCAGATAAACCGACCACTCTGTCTTCTTGACTTTGACTTCTTCCATGCACAGGTGCAGATGAAGATTGACCACAGTCTATTTCAACATATATCTCAATAAAGTTTTGAAATTTTCGGTCCACATTTGCATCTATGACACAATCCACATCTTCATCGTCACATATATCATTACCAATGTAGAATATAGCATCCTTACCAACTGTAGACTCTACCCTGGCGATCATCCGTTGAACGCCATGGCTCCCGTGTAGCCCCAATTTTTGGTTAATCCTCCCCTTCAGCTCATTGTACGTAGTGCCCCGTTTGATTTTCAACATTTTCGTTTTTCCTTCAAATTGAACACCGTTGGGGCCTTCATAATGCTTTCCATCATAGTAAATCATGGTAACATACATGTTTGGACTTGAGCTCATCTTTCACATGAATTTTGGGGTAGGAATCAGATTTTAGGGGTTAGGGTTCGGATTTGGGGGAAACAATTGAGAAATAAAGGAAAATGACAATAATTTCACAATTACTATGTCTTAGAGGTGGTGGGATGAAATGGAAGGGTGATTGGAAGGTTCCCAGCTGACAAACAAGAGAAAGAGACCAAGAGAGAAGTTTTGATTTCGAATATTTTGAAAATGAGCCCAAGAGAGGTCTGGATATAGAGTTTTTCGCGATCTTTAGTCGACTAAATAATGTGCTTAGTCGACTAAAAGTGCAAACAATTTAGTCGATTAAGGTGAGTTTTTAGTCGACTAAAATTCGCGTTTCATAATTTCTGAGTTTAGCCCATTTAGTCGATTACAAGTGCAACATAATCGACTAAATGGGGGCAGGATGGTGGATAGTTCTGGGGGAGGGGCAAATTGGTTATTAATTATTTAATTAGGGGCAAAAGGGTCAAAAACCCATAATTGTTGGGGATATCATTTATTAAATCAATCATTCAGCATTCTATGAAATCGACGTCTTGTAAACTCAAAAAATGTGAAGAAATCTTAACTTAAGGGGAAATTTTTAGTAAATAATCGAACCAATCTTGTTTAAATTTTTGTGCAATCTGACCAATCATGTTAAATACTTAATGGTTTGCTTAATTTATGACACGTTTCATACAAAATATAAAGTTTAAAAGATCTATAGATTTGATATGGATCTATATTAAACATGATGGAAGGTCCAATTCAATAACAGCATGAAGACTTAAAGACAAAGACTTAATAAATAAAGAAACATGTTTATATAACAAAAACACAATTTCAAAAGTATAAAATTACACCAAACCTAGATCTCATAACTCACTAAATTAAAGACATCCCACAAGATAGATAGATCTGATAAAGTCATCAAAATCTATCAATTAGAGACAATAAATCATGTTGCCGTACTAAGACAACATAATACACCAACAAGTTATGTCTATTGGTTATGATAATTACGCCTATTAGTTTAAGTGGGGAGAAGATTACTTTCCTTTAACTAAAGTCTTGAAGTAGAGTTTGTTGAATTAAAAAATAAAAATAAAAAACTTTTTCATCTTAAATTAGTTCACCCGGCTCAACTTCTATTAATCGGAGAAGTAACTATTGATCTCCCTAACAATTTATCATTGTAGGAATATCCAATTAAGCCAATACGTTACATTACTGGGTACTCCGCATCCCTTCCAAGTGTATCTTCTCAGTTCCCATCTCCCATGCAAAACTCAGATGCATGCCTCATGACAGAGCCGCATCAACTCAAGATGCATCTAATATATTATTTACTGAATTGTAGCTTAAAAACAGAGATGGTAGAAGAAAACTTTTTATGCCTTAAGTTCTACAATTCTTAAGACTAACAAAATTAAGGGCACAATGTTAATAAATCAACATATTGCAATATATTCCCGTTGAGTGAAAAATATAATAATAATTAAAACGTGCAACAAGATGATATCAACAAAAGAAAAGTCTTAAAAGAAATAAACTGCCAAAAAAAATTATCTGCAAAAATTTACATAAAATTATATAGATAGAAATCCACTTAAATTTATGAGGTCAATTTAGAGGACTAGACACTTTCTTTCCGAATATTTCTATGCAGTTTTTTTTTTAAAAAAATAATAATATAAAATGGCGGTATACACCTTGAATCCATTGCTCTTATAAATTAATTAAAACTTAACATTGCTTTTTCAAATCATATATTATTGTGCTACGTAGAAATTTTGGGTATATGTGATACGTTTTCTAAAATATATTTTTTCTTTATTTTTACTTAGCGGAATATAAATGGCTAAAAATAAAGTTTAACAAAATAATTTTTTTTTTCAAGAAACTAGTTAGTTGCCCGGGAGTAAAAATTGATAAAAAAAAAATTGGTTTTTACACTATTTTTGTATATACAATATATTATCATCATTAAATATACACTATTTATTAAAAAAAAAAAAATTCAAGAAACAAGTTAGTTGCCCGGGAATAAAAATTGATAAAAAAATTTGTTTTTTACACTATTTTTGCATATGCAATGTATTATAATCATTAAATATATACTATTTATTAAATATACTCTGTTTATATGAAAATAAGTTATGTCATGGAACATATTTTTTTTTTATCCAAAAACTCTTCCTAAGTACAAAAATTAAAAAAAAATACCTATTTCTATAAACAACCTGCTAATCTGCTTAAAAACCTTACTACAAATATTTAGAACCTCTTTTACTTTTAAGTTAAAGTTAAAAAAAATTAAAAATAAATTTAAAAGTTATTTAATAATTATATAAAACTGTTATAATGGTCTTGAAGAAAAAAAATGAAATAATTTATTATTATGATGGATTATTAGGGTAATGAATTAAATTTATAAATACGAGTTTAAAATAAGGGCAAAACTGTAAACTAAATATGAGAAATTCAAAAAACTGACATATATCTTAAAAAATGTTCCTCTTAGTAGCTTTTAACTTTATGTTTTTTTTCATTATAAAAAAACATTTTTTATAATAAGAAATTTTATAAAATTATGTTTGATAAAACTTATGATTTTAGGGAGCATTTGGTACAAGAAAAAATTTTGAATTCTCGAAAACTGATATTAATAATTATATTTACCCACATTTGGTATAAGGATTGTTTAAAGTTTTTCAGGAAAAATTAGATTCCAAGGAAAACAAATTTTGAAGCTTAATGAACTAAAATACTGTCCAAGAATACCATAAGGAGAGTGGTATTCCTGGATTTTCACGATATGAAAAAAATTCACACAACTTTTTAGTAATATTTCCGATAATATTTTGACCTACCAAACAGCTTTTTGGTAACATTTTCAAAAAATTTATTTTCCAGCATATTCCGATAAATCATATTTCTCAGACATAAAAAAATTTCTCCTTTACCAAATGAAAAGAGAAACAAAATGTAAGGCATGCCAGGCACTTTCCTAAATTCATATCTTTTAACGACCTGCTAATGAGTAATTAATAATGATAATAGATGAGTAAGCCCGTCAAAAGCAGCTCAACAGATTGCATGAAAATTGTTCATCCAGCCCACATTTTTAACAAAAACCTGATTAACATGAGGCCATTATGGCATCGCCATTTGGAAAGCCTTTTAGCCAGCCTCGTTAACAAAGTAAGGATCTAACAGGGCAACCTAAGTCTAGCTCAGGGAAACTTCGGATTCCATTTTTCCAAGGTTAACTTTGATTCCATTCTAAGCATGTCTCAACACTTTTAATCAGCTTTTCAAGATATGTATAATTATAGTGCTTGTATGTGCTCATTTCTCAACATTCAAGTGTAATCTTTTTGTTTAGATCTTGTTAAAAAAAAGAGAGACTATTTCAATGTTGTATCCGAAGTCCAGAGATACCTTAGCAATTCTCCCTAATTATCATCATTCCATTTCTACCAAGCACTATTTGTACTGAAGATTTAAGACAAGACATAAATATCCAATCGAAAAACTATGCCTTTGAACTAATCATTCTACAGGCTCCAGCTATTATAAGGCAATCAAAATAATCATTTGACCAAGCAAAACTAAAAGCCATAAACACATTTCATGCTTATCATATAGGGGGAAAACTATTTGCACATTTCATCGAGGTAAGTATGGAGTGTTAACCATTGTACCGTATGCGTAACTTGCATGTGTGTAACGTAACACCACTCATGCTACAAAACATTCTCTTGTTAAGATTTCAATGAAAGGAACGGAAGACCAGAAACTCTATATGGCTGTGTGGTAAAAAACAAAAGGAATATTTTTCTATTTCACACAAGAATTGTCTCCCACTGAGACAAAAAAAATGGGGGCAGCAATTTTATTTTATTTTAAAAAAAAAAAAACTTGGCACTGAATTCGATCTTTGCAGGAATCAAAATTTCTCTTTGTGAAAGGAGAAAAGCATTCCCCAAAAAATCAAAGTTAAAAAGTCCTGGTCACCCATTAAAAAAAATTACTCTCCCTTGGACCATGACTTGCAGGATAAGACATGACCTCGTGGGCATAAATGAATAGTTTTACCACTTTCTGTTAATCATGATCATCCAATATCAAACAATTTCAAAATTGAAAACCCCCAACTTTTTTGGACAAATAAATGACCGACATGTATAACCTCGCAAGCAAACAAGATAATATGTACGGCACAATCCATCTTGTACCACAAACTTTGGCAGTCAAGAACTGGTACTGTGCTATGTTTTAATTTAGCAGCTGTGTAAACTTACTGGTTCGCTGTCCTTAAGCCAACCAGCTCGGCCAGCTGCAATGAAAGGAAAGGAAGACTATAAACTCTAATTGACTATTAATAGCCATGGTCACCTGACATCTAATCAGTTTCAAACTATACTGCAGAAGAGGGCTCACAATCCTTAAGCCAACCAGCTCGGCCAGCTGCAATGAAGAGGGCTACTTCGACAGAATATTGATTTATAGTAGAAACCAGTATAATCCAACCAACTAATCTTGAAGGGTGGAAAAATTCCAACCAGAGAAAGATGAAGACTACACCACTGCCAGCAATAAAATAGAGAATTCTTATTGTACTCAATGAAAAAACAAAAATTGTGTCAAAGCAACAAGTATATTCGAAGAAAATGAGTCATTGATGAGTATTCTAAAATAAAAAGTCGTATTTAAATAACAAGAGACATCATGAAATAGGTTTTCCAGGTAGTTACTCCAGTAAAATCCTTCCATAAATCTCTAGCATGGGATGATGCAATAAAATTAGTTCATTCACATTTATGTTACAACAATTCAGTAAAGATGCACCAATCCTATTGAAGCTTATTGCTAACTATCTATGCAGCAATGCTGTGATAAATTCACTCTTCCCAATAATATTAAAAGCATCAATACTCCTCCCATATAACCAAATTAAAAAAGAGAAGAAAACCCAACACTATCAGCTTTATTAGATTACAACACTTCCCAATATCATTATTGGTCCAAAATAATACTAATAGAGAAGTCCACTTCCTTTGGTTCTCTTTCCTGCAAAATTGCCAAGCATGCAAATACGCATGCAAAGAATGAAATACTCACTGCTATGGTACATTGTTATATCTTTATGCTGCAGCAGACCGCTTGTCATCATAATCATCAAGATTAAGAGCTTGTAGCAACTTTGGCCAAGATTCTGGGATTCCGCCAGGTAGGTTAAACTCCAACAATTTTCCTCTACCACGGTAAAATTCCTCCACAGGCTGACTCTGCAATCATGATAGAAAGCAAATCCTAAACCAATTAGAAAGGAAAGTAAAATTCAACTAGCATAATTAGAAATATCAACTTTTAATATGACCTCACTCAGACCTTTCATAAGCCCCTCATAATATATATATGGGTTAAGTTTTTCTCCTATTACAGGAAGAAAAACTTAACCTCCTACAGACTCATAAAAAGGCGCAGTGCCTTTATTTTTCTTTTTCTTTTTCTTTTGCAGTGGGTCCCACGAGCTGTTGTATGTGCTGGAGAAAAAATAACTTCTGCATCAGGAGAAGTTATTTTCCCTATTATATATACAACATGAAACAAGAAGGCTAAGCGGCTATTCTTCCTCAAATCCACTCACAACAAAAACAATAATAATAATATGGTACAGCAATACCATTTCATTGTATATTCGAAGCCTTTCTTTGACCACTGCTTCAGTATCATCTGATCGAGTAATGAGCTTTGACATACAATTTGCAGGAGGAAGAAGCGGAGCCATGATAATTCCAGGGCTCCCATTCTCAGCCTTGATGTCAATGGAAGCAACATTAAAATTTCCCCCACACTGATTGCAAATCCTCCTACCAAGGCACTTCTCAAGCAGTACATCTTCTCGGAGCTTCAGATTGATTACTAAGTCAATGTCAGTTACCCCTTCCAATATTTCCTGAGCACCAATAAAAGGCAATTTAAAAATTAAGCACTTATTATTCAAACTGCTTCTATGAAAAGCAAGCATGCTACAGAACTGTTGCAACTCCAACACGTAAGAGGGATAAAGGGGTTGGGAAGAAGAGAACATAAAACTGCTTGTTTGGTTAGTAAGTATCTGGGTTCTGGAAATATCACAGGATGAGATGCCATAAATAGATACGTATTAACATAAAGAGAGCATCGGATCAGACCTTGGTATACTTATTCAAAGGTGAAGTATTTTTTAAAAAAAAAAATGATGAAAAGTAGTAGCTGACTAGGTGGAAAGTTAAAGGGACCTAAATAAGGTAGGTTGCTAAGTGAAATCATCATACTATACCTGCAAAATTTCTCCATTTGCTTTTTATTGGAAATTACATTTTTGGGTATCAGAACCCACAATCAATATTTGTGTTCCCTGTATTCATCTAAAAGATTTTGCAAGCATAACAAATGGGAGTAACTATAATGAAAGTGAAAATATGTTGTAAAAATAAAAGGAATAGTTGTATAACTATTTTTTGATTTATTTATATAGGACAAATTAGTGATAGCTTTATTTCATATTTGTTTGTGTAGATTTAGCTCCTTTTTTAGGAAAGTAATTACTCATACATTTATACAATGTAATATCTGTACATGGAAAAATAAATAATATTTAGATTTAGAATTCTAAATTTCAACTAGATACTCACTGCTTGCTTTATTGTTCTAGGAAAACCATCAAGAATAAATCCCAATTCGCCTTTAGCCTCCCCAGCAACAAGTCTCTTTGACAATAAATTTATAATAATTTCATCTGACACCAATTGACCTTGGTTTACAATTTCTGATAGCTGTAAGACACCAAAAATTAAAATCAGAAAGCAGAAGAGATGGTGCAACGTACATACATCAACGTCAACATCAACATCACCTTTAACCCAAGTTAATTGGGGTCGGTGGTAAATGAACCCAATGATAAATAAAAGGAGATTAAAAAATAAAATAAAAATAAATAAATAATACAAAAATAAATAAATAAATACATAAATACTGCAACGTACATAAAATAAACATATTATCCCAATAAAAGATACAACAGTTAGGCCACACTGTATGACATATTGAAATACCATTATGTATTAGTCAAAGCTCAAATATATTTTCACTTTCAGTCAACTGATCTTTAAAAGATCAAGAATAGTAAAACATCAAATACATTAATCACTTATTAATGGCAAATAAAAATGAGAAGCAATCAAGATTTGATTTCACTAATCTGGTTCAATAAAAAATAAATTTAATCTTCCAAATTTAAATACTTACTAGCTTGGAGGACAAGTAGATTTTCCTTATAACCCAATAAATAAATTATATATGCAATTAAAAATACAGAATTATTCTCCACTTTCAATCAAGAGAATACGAGAATATCAATAATTAAAGTGTTTAAGGAACTGAAAGCCAAAAAATCCAAATTTTACATACATGCTGCACAGATGTTTTAACATAAGTTAACAACTAACAGATGACAAGATCATCACATAAGATGTTGGTCATGCAACAAATAGCGTAGATATGGTAAAAGGAGCTAAGATACAATCAAAGCAGAAAGAAAGGAATACCAAACTATTTGAAGTGCATCAGAAGCACGCATCTCCAATCAGAGGTGTTTAAATTAGATTAAGATACATGATGCTACTCCACTCTAATAATTAGTTCTCTTAGAAAAACCAAAACAACTGGTGTTTGAGTGACAGCATTTTTATAACCAGTGACGTATCTCCAACACAATACAAAGAATTAAGACTTCCAAGTTCTACCCAAATGACCAGATTGAAGACCTTTCTATCTGGCTATACACATGGATGTCACAACCTAACATGGAACAAGAGCTATTGAGTTGGGTTGATAATGACGCCTACACAGGCCAGCCCACCGCATTCCGTCCCATTCGTGGCAGGGCAGCCAATACTGAAGTTCTACATGCAGGTGTAAGACAGGCTTTGGCCCCCTCAAATTTGTGAAAAAACTGATACCTTACATGTATTTTCATTATTATTATTATTATTATTTTGAAAAATGTGAGTTTTTCAAAAGATGCCTCCCCTAGGCAAGGGTGTACATGATACTCTAGCTCCACCACTGTCTACATGGGACAATCTAGTTTAGGCTCACATAATTGTACAACGACTATGCAGGGCACTTGAGTCCAAAAGTATGTTTACAAAATGACAAAAAAGACTAACAAGAAGTTGTTACGCAAAGGGAAAACGATAGACATTAAGTTATCTAAATTCCTAAAGACTCCGACCAATTAAATCAACACCTGCAAGTTCTTGTATGAAATATATAGAATTGCTATGAATAATTATTTTTAAAAAATAATAATTAAGTGCGCGGGAACTAAACTTCAAATAAAACAGAACAGAAAATTTCAATAATCTCGAATAATTATTTCTAATTTCGCGTGTAACGAAGAGACAAATCATTAAGTTGGAAATTCACCATGCCATTCTATTTCTATCAAAATGAAAGTGAACAAGAGAGCATAAAGAGATAAAAATTAAAATAAAATATGAAGGTTTTGAGGGAAAAAAAATAAGAGGAAGAAGGAAACCTGAGTAGAAAGGGGGCCAGAGGAGGCGAGTTCTTCGCGAACGAGATCGCCGGTGGCGATGTGAGGAGCGCCGAGGAGATTGGAGAGGCGACTAGCGTAGGTGCCTTTGCCGACGCCAGGGCATCCCAGGAACACCCACTGGACATGCTTGTTCTTGAGATCTTCGCGTGGCGGAACCTGCGGTTTCAGGCGGAAGGACGCGGGGCTGTACGGCGGCGCGTGAGAGTTGATCTCGGTCGAGGAGAAGCATCTAATAGCAAGCGAAGAGAATGAGGACGCGCGCTTTGCAAGGCGGGTAATGGCCGCCATGGGATTTTAGAAGCGAGAGTTGCGATCACAATGAACAAAGATTGTTGATTACTCGTTCAACCTAGCTTTTTAGAGTTACTCATTCTTAAATCTTAATCATGGATTGTTTTTTAGATTTTCTCACGGTGTAGTCCTTTTTATATAAAAGAAAAATATTTGTCCTTACGAAAAATAGTCATTTTAATTAAGATTAATATTTTTTGTGTAAAATTTAAATAAAAAAAATATCTCTTACTTTTTTTCTACAATTTCTATTGTTTATTTTTTTATTTAAAATAACAATTTTATATTATTTAAAAAGATAAACTCCGATCCTTTTTTATTGGGTTAATTGTTGTTTAGTGTCTTAATTTATTTGTGAGGGTGAGTTATACTTTAAAAAAAAAAGTGAGATACCCAAAAAAAAAATATATATAACGTTAACGAATTTAAAAATTAAGTTGTCCGTATAGATATTCATAAACTAAATTATTAGAGGAGAATAATTTTGTAAATTGGACATTTACTTTTTGAATTTAATTTGTTTTTTAATGTAAATGGAACATTATTGTTGGAATATTCTTTTTTATTTCTTCTACGTCTCATTTTTTTTTTTTTTAGTACAGTACGTCTCATTCTTTTCTGTAGGGGACTCGGGATATCAAATGTGATTAATATGGAATTAGGGTCTTCTTTATAATTCGCAAAAGCTACTTGACGTCACACACTCTTCTTTAGGGTCGTTTGGTACACGGATTTCTTTTCGATTCCCGAAAAACTGAATTTTTTTAAATTTTAAATTTTAAGATATTATCGTAAACAATGTAAAAATCTTATTTTTGAACATAGAGATTCCCACCCCCTTAATTCAAGTTGATTTTTTAATGTATTGCAATAATATTCTCGGTATATTCCATTTTTATCTTCCACGTATCATAGTGATTTCATTATAATTCGCCAGGGTGTGACGTGAGAAATCATAAGGACAACGTACACAAATAATATATTATATATTCCTTCACCTCCACGCTATCACATTTTTGTTTTAAATAAAAAATTTATAAAAATTATACCAAAAAAATAATTATTATTTTAAAATATTTAAAGGAAAAAATATTTATTCTTTTTATATATTTATTCTCTTTTTATATTTTTTTTCTTTCTCAAAATTAAAAAAGAAAAGAAAGAGAGAGTGTTATGAAGTAGATAATATAATTATTTTACTTAAAATTACATAAAGATATATCATTTTGGCAAATATTTTTCGTATAATTTAATATTAAATTGTTTTAATAACTTAAAATTATCAATTTCAATAAAAAATAATAAATACTTTATCAAAAATAAAATACTTAGTTCTTATCATAAAAGAAAATTTTATTATTCTCTTTAATTTAAATAAAAAAAATGATTTGACACATATAAAAAATTTATAAATATAATATATTTTTTAATAATTAATATAAAAAAAATATTTTATGCATAACTTATTATATTCTTTTTAATATTTATGGGTAATTAATTATTTTATATGCTACATTTTTTTATCCTTTTTATTTTTATCTGATAACTAAATTTATATATTAAAAAATTAAATAAAATTAATATATTCATAATATACTTACCACCACAAAAGTTAACACTCTTACAACCAGCTTATTCACTGTTGATTTCCGTCAATCTAATGAATATAATTATTTAGAATTAATGATTAATTAATAAGAGTGATCCAATAATTACCAATAAATTATAATCGTTAGATTGACGGGTTGTAAGAGTGGTAAACTTTTGTGATGGTAACTGGTAAGTATATCCTTCCCTAGGGGTGTAAATGAGCCAGACTGGGCCGGACTTTGGTCTTTCTGGCCTTAGCCTACGTAAAAAAATATTCAGCCTATCTTTTTTTGTTGGCCTACTAAAGGCTTTATTTATAGGCCAAGTCTGACCTATTTTTAAAAATTAGAGAGCCTTATATGGCCTACAGGCCTTGTAGTCCTCCCTAGTGATATATTTTTAAATATTTTTAACAATTTTTAAAATATTCGCTTGACATTACAAGTCATTAACGTGTTCATAAATTGCTACATTTTTTTAGACGAGATATAAATTTCACTAGTGAACATTAAAAACGACGAAGCTCAGAGAAGGGAGAAGCGGCGTTGTACAAAATAATTTAGGGTTGGTACTGATTGCCACCTAAAATAAATATTTTATTTTATTTTATTTTAAAAAATTAAATAGGCCAACCTTCAAGGCTTTAGACCAGGCTTGATAAAATTGGCATATGGCCTACTTGTTAAAAAGACTTATTTATTAGCTTAAGCCTACTTTATTTTACAATGTAGGCCGAGCTAGGCCAGGCTCAATGTAGGCTAGGCCAGGCTAGTCTGACCCATTTACACCCTTATCCTTCCCCTATTATAAAATATTTAAAATTAACAAAGAATAATAAATGAAATTAGTAATAACGTCATTTTAATTCTCTTTATTAAGACATAATGGTATCATTTTTTTATTAAAAGAATAAAATTATAAATGATTAAAATATCAATAAATCTAATTTATTCAATCAATTGTGAATATTTATATATAAAAGAAGAGGTCGAAGTTCAAAAGAAAGAAAAACTAGCTCCCCATTAATATTAGCTTCGGCAAGTAATACGTTTTCCCATAAGATGCTCGAGCTCTATCAAATTTTGTTTTCCTGATGCAAGCTACATTTGATAAGCTAATCTACGCAGTAATTTTATTATATAGTTTTGTGAATTAATTGAACTTCCCTAACGCAACTACTTGACAGAAAAGTTACCCCTCATTCCCATGGTAAAAGCTTTCTACGAGTTTTTTTATTCATATAAAGCAAAAATAGTAAATAATTTACCTTTTTAATTATTTTGATAAACAATTTACCAATCTAATCTGAAAATATGTGTAGTCTATTAATGCACATTAAGATGTGCATGGATTTTATAGCAACAAATAGAAACACGCACAGGAAAACACCTTGTCTATAGGAAAAGACGCGTAACTTAATGATACGCGCCAAAACGTGCTTGAACCCTATGCTGTGTGTGAATCTAATTTTCCAATTGACCATCCATTGGAGTAGAACTTGAACCGGAAACTCTTTGTCACAGAACTTCAACAAAAATCCTCAAGGTATATTTAGAGAGGCCAACATTTTACCTTGGCAAGATCAGTGTGAAGTTGGAGTCAGATCAAACAATAACACTTGGGCTAGTACAGTTGCGCTCTCACTAACCGCTATAGTTTTTGTCGTAGTGGTAAGAGCTCAATTCAACACATGGTATCAAAGCCCAAGGTCATTGGTTCAATTTTCTGGGATGACACTTTGCGAGAGGCAGGTGTTGGGAGAATCATTAGATAAATCAACATCCTACATTGGCAAGGTCGAGTGTAGGGTTAGCGTTAGAATGAACCATGATGCTTGGGCAGATAAAGTTGCGCCCTAACTAACAGCTATAACTTTTGACTTAGTGGTAAACACTTGATCCAATCTATAGTATTAGAGACAAGGTCATGTGTTTGATTCCCCGAGATGACTCCATGAATGGTAGACGAAGAGAAAGTCCTTTCAAGAGAACACACAAAGAAAGAGAGAGAGAGAGAGAGAGAGAGAGAAAATCATCAGAACATAACACGTACATGGAAAAGAAGAAAAAAGGAAAAAAATGGTATCTCATAAAATGTGCATAGTGAAAGCAGGTCTTAATGAGCACCTGTTTGTCATTATTGAAATGCATATGATATTTATATGCATATTAATGTACATTAATAAATTATGCGTAAAACAATTAAATGGATTATTATTTACTATTTTGCTTTATATGGGTCAAAATTAGCTTTATTCAAAGTGTTGATTACAGTGCTTCAACTAGCATTGCGTGATCATAACCAGTTCTCCAATCAATTGAAAGTCTTAGGGTGTGCATGACAACCATTCTGTTCCCTGACACTATTTCTGAAAAGAAATAATTCTTTTCTATTTCTGTGTCTTGGAACAGTTTCTGAGAAAAAATAATGTGTTTGATAACATGTTCTATTTTTATTTTGAGAATGAGAATTGTGTTTGATAACACAACAAATAATATAACAAAAAATAATTCCTATTAAGCATAATTTTTTTTTCGGATCATAACTTTTCTTTCCGTATGGCGGCGGCGACGATGGTGGCAGCATGGTGGTGGTAATGGTGGCGATGGTGGCGGCGACAATGGTGGTACCGACAGCAGTGGCTGCGATGGTAGTGGTGGCATGGTGGTGTTGGTGATGACATGGTGGTGGTGGTGACGGCAGTGGCTACGGAGATGGTGATGGTGGTGGTTGGTGACGGAGATAATGGTGGCGACAGTGGTGGTGGTGGTGGTGGTGGTGACGGCAATGGCTGTGGCAATAATGGTGGTAGTTGTGGTGGTGGTAGTGGCTGCGACGATGGTGGTGGTGGTTGGTGGCGTGATAGTGATGACATGGTGGTGTTGGTGATGACATGGTGGTGGTGGTGACGGCAGTGGCTGAGGCGATGGTGGAGCTGGTTGGTGACAGTGGCGTGGTGGCAGTGGTGATGATGTGGTGGTGGTGATGGCAGTGGCTGCGACGATGGTAGTGGTGGTTGGTGATGGTGGTGGAAGTGGTGGCGATGGTGACAACAGTGGCTGTGATGGCAATGGCAGTGGTAATGGTGGTGATGACGGTGGCATGGTGGAGGTGGGGGCGATAACATTGTCGTGATGGTGGTGGTGATGGTGGCGGTGGCATCGTCGTGGTGGTGGTGGTGGTTGTGATGATGACATTGGTCGTACAACGGCGGCGATGACGATGGTGGTGGTGGTCATGTCGGGATGATGGTGGTGGAGAGTGATTGAGAGAAATAAGTGTTTCTCATTTTGTGCCCGGAAACAAAAAAGCAGAAAATTTTTGATTCTTTTTTTTGTTCCTTAGCACAAAAATTAAATCGGTTCATCCCGGGAACAAAAAAATAAACCGGTTTTACCAAACGAGTTTTCTATCCATTTCTATTCCCGGGAACAGAAATTAAAAAAAAAAATTTGATTCCAGGAATGTTGTCATGCACACCCTTAATGTCATTCCTCAAAACTAGTTACAAATGACAATGAATATAAAGTTTCTTTACATTATTATCCAACAATTTACTACCAATTTATTAAAAAAATATAGCTAAAAAATATAACGATTTAAATAAGGGAAATATCATTCTCCTTTTACATGAGGTAACTTATCTCATTTTCTCTCACATCGATTTTCGCACCCCACTTTTTTCTTCTTTTTCTTTTTTCTTGTAATTGTGGGACCCACCTATTTTCTCTCTACCACATAAGATAATTATCTTATGTGGAAGGAGATTAATAAAACCCTTTAAATAACTCTCAAAATGTTATTTTTATTTTTTTGTATTTATAGAGGACCTTGGCCCAAGTAACAAACTAACTAAGTAGTATAATGAAAGTTTGCATTCATATCCTCAACAACTAAACCTGAAAGATCAGATGGAGCATTATTAAACACATGAAAACCTAAAGTAGTGTAAAGACCATTCTTTGCGAGCCAATGTGCACACAGATTCCTTTCACGAGGGAGATACTTAGTGATAACTTCCCAGTCGCGTTGTAGTAGATCTCTATTCTAAAGGGAAACACTTGAGATTCTATTAGCAGAAGCTTCATCATTAATAACAAATAATGCAAGAGTATAGTCACCTTATATAATTAGTTTCCTAATACCCATAGACCAAGCTAGATTCAGACCTCTGAAACTACCCGAGAGTTCTGCTTCAAGAGGATTACAGAATGTAGGAGAATATGTATAGCCTCCAACCCAAGCTCCATCTGCATCCAGTAAAATTCCTCCACATGCTGCACTATTGAAACGTTTCTTTGAAGCACCATTAAAGTTCAACTTTATCCAACCAGTTTCAGGAGCAACCCATCAAATACCACTGTAGTATGAGAAATAGATGTTCCAGTATTCAAAGAGCGTTGTCTAGATTTTTGAATATCAGGAATACATGTAGCAATAATAACCTGACCATTATAAGGTATTTGAAATTCATCTTCATGAGTACATTTGTTTCTCCAAAACCAGAGAAACCAACATGATGTAAAGAAGATGTCACGCCAATCTGAAATACCCTTGTAGAAACACAATCAATATTATATTGCAGCCATTGAGTTGTGTCTAAATTAAAGAAGGATCTCATAGAGTCTGTATTTATCCAAAAATGCCAAATTTGTTTAGCATAAGGACAATCACAAAGGATGTGTAAAATAGTTTCATGTTGATTAGGACATGAATGGCATAATGGTGATGATCCAAGCCAAACACTAGTTCTGGATTTTGTAAGGGGCTTTTGAAGGAAGGTTTTCCACATAAAAACTGTAATATGTTTTTGTAATAGCCTGTTACGTACCAATATTGTTAACATTGATTATGATATTAAGCGCATTTACAATCACAGCAGTTCATTTATAAAAATGCCAGTAAACTTTTTTCCTTTTCATTATGCGAGCATTAAAAAAAATAATAAAGCATAATGAATAAAAATTGTGACCATAACTGAGAACTAAATGCGGAATATTAATATTAATTGCCTAACTATCATATAATACTTCTCTCAAAACCCACTTAGCATAAATCTCACTTTTACGGTTTCTACCTACCTGAACATGGTTCAGTATTCTAGATACTGCAGAAAATTTGCGTAGTGTGAACTTCTCATCTTTTAGTATGTTATTCTAGACTTACTTATTTTTCCAACAAGCTATCACACACTCCAAAAAGTTCTTGTTTGCTCCGGTTATCACCGTTTGAAGTTGGACAAGCAAATCTGTCAACCAATCTCAGACAGGGCTCCAAACAACCCTCACTCTTTCCACGATTTCGAACAAACCACTCTATCAATTTCTCTAAAAATTATATACAGTAAACTAGACACCTCAAGATTCAATTTGACATATCACGGGCCTAATTTGACCTAGAATTGAGGTGGGAATAATTTTCCCAAAAATAGGTCACGACAACCCCAAGTGCAGGGGATTTCTGGGCAGTCTGTGTTCAACGGCCACCACAAGGCAGCGTGCTACTCCTATGGTTCTCAAATATTGACAAAATGTAGTGGAAATCTCAATCTTAAAAATGGTGTATGGAACGTTCCTATTGGACTTCTGTGGATGGAGATATTCTCTCCTAAAGTTCACCCAAAATATGCCAATTTATAGAAATTTTGCTAGCATCTCCTTTGTTTTTCCAACATATCCCACTTTTGTAAAAGTGTGTTATCTATCATCAAGGGTACCTAATAGACACGGGTGGCACTCAAGGACCAGCAATGCCTTGGTGCTCTTACAACTCATCACAATTTATATCAATTAGCTTAATTTACAACTCATTAATTGAATTATCAAAACTTAAATCATTTCAATCACTTTGATCCATCTACATGCATTCTTTAGACATAAAACATAATTCATATCCTAGAATAGGCCTATTTCCCTTTCATCATATAGCATGCTTCAATATTACACAAGATCTCAATATTACAAATTACAAGTTCTCCAATGAAACATAATACAATTTACATCTCCAATTACAACATAATAATTCCTCAAATAAAACATGATAAATCATCGACTAAACTTAGACAAAATATGACATGAACAACGATGGCAACACGAATAATCCTAGATCAACATACAATGTTCATGTCCTAAATCTAGCCTAGGCCAAATGGCCACAAAATGCAAAATAGGCTCTAAGCTCTCATGCTCATCCTACGGGCCTCTTACCCGCCGCTCCAGTCCCGCTGCTACTACTTGAAATAAAATTCCCAAACGGGGTGAGATATACGAATATATCTCAGTAGCCCAAAGGTTCTGGAGATTACTCCGCCCAATGGGTCACTCAGATGTACATTAACAATATACCATAACATCCAAAAAGGGATAAAACAAGGGATTTAGTGAAGTGGGGAAGCATAGGGAGTAAAAATACGATGAAGCTGTAATGGTCAATGCCAAAGCCACGCAACATCCCGCCTATTGGCCTCGACATATAGCCTACGGGTTCTCATCAAAGGAAGTGTTCCCAGAACATCAACCAAGACACCCTCCATCCATATACACCCGAGACTTTCCTAATGTGCTCCTCAACGGATAACACACCATGACCCCAGGTCAACTAGAACTCCCTATCCAGTGGAAGTCCGTAACGCCCGAAGGCAAACAGTTTACTGGCTAGAGACACGGTACATCCTACGCACCACTAGATATACAATAATGCATGACTATGTTATAATATACTACCAATATACACCTCCAACCACTACTTCCAAGGGGCATGATGGAGCAAACACGGGGACTAAATCCCAGTATCAAGGTATTACCTAATGCCAACTCCCTCTCTTGGTAACTCCAATTCACAGTACCACCGAGCTTGGTTCACAAGAAATGCCTACACATAGGCCATTTCCATTACAGTTACAATCAACCAAAACATATACATGCTTATTAAAGTATTCATGTATGTATTCATAACAACTTACCACAATCTCTTTGGTCCTTGACCAAAGACAACCCACCAAGCTCAAAGCTCCGAATTTACGTCTGTGGGAGGCAACCTACAATGATCACACAAGGATCATCAATATAAGGTGCAACCAACTAATCACAAAGCACCAAAGATCCCTCCCCACAAGTAAAGGTTCGGCCAATGGCCTTAAATTTACCAAATTATTTTCTTAATTTTATTTCAAATTACCATTAACATCCCAAGGTTACCACAACATTTATTCAAGCCCTTAATTCCATTTAATATCATCCTAGCACCATTCTTCCTAATTTTTCCTTAAATGGCCGAAACACATACACACACATCACCTAATAATTTTCCTTCCAATTCAATGCATCCATTCAACATACAAACCATTTGAACACCATTTCTAATCACACAACATCAATTATACAATTTTTACATCATCAAACCCTATATACCCTTAAATGGCCGAACTCTTCATGGAAGCATACACCAAGGTTTTCAATTCAATTCAAATCTTCTACACATCATACAATCCTATAATTAACTCATACAAATACTCCCCAACTCAATTACACAATTCTACAACCAAGCCATTTCAAAAAGTCATGAACATCAACATCAAAATTGCCTAAGTTACCAAATAATTTCTCAATAATTTTTATGAGTTCAATCACTCTAAAACATGATTCTAAGCCACTTTTATCTAATGCACATTTTCAATTTAAGCTCTCTAACTACATCAATTCAAGCATACCAACCCTAGGTACTAAATTCAAATATACCAATTCAGCCAATTAAAAGTGTGGAAACTTACTCACAAGCAAGGCCTATGGCTCCTCCACAATGTACCAAAGCATTGAAGGATCAATCAACTCCAAGAATACCAAATTTTCTTCAATGACCGCGGACATGGATGTGGATTTTCTCTCAAATCACCGAGTTTCAAGGGTTAAAACTACCATGGTTGTGTTTGGAAGGTCCTTTACTTAAAGTTTGATGTAGTGGAAGTTGGATTTCGGTGGAGATTTGAGTGAGTTAGGAGCAAATGAAATTTACAAGGAAAACTTGCACAAAATGGAGAGGAGATCGGGTTTGAGAGGAGGATAGGAGTGTGGGTGAAGATGAATAATGATATGCTTAGGTGTCTTAAGCTCACTTAAGTGGGGTGGGTCCCACTGCCACCTCACACGATTCAAATTAATTCAATCTCCCGCTTATTCCACTAAACGTCCATAATTTCTGAAACTCTTTAGAAACTCTAATTTTTAATATTAACCATTGTCCTTTAATTGTCCTTGATCAGATGAATCCAGAGTTTTTCGGTAGTTCGAAAAAATCACAGTTTTAAGTTGTTATGCACGCTGTGGGCACGCTTCCCCAAACACTCTAATTTTCATCAATTTTCACCAAAATTCATATTTCCTAGTCCTATGTATCATTTGTAACTTATATCCAAACCTAGAGCTCAAAATTCATTCGACACGCTTTACAGTGCAACTGTACCGCGATATTTTTACCCGGTAAAAATACTATTCACCAAATTTCCAGAAACTTGCCTAACCACTCAATTTTTCGTTCTAAATCCATTTCTAGGGTTAGTTTTTTCATTTGAGACCTCCTACTCAATTTTACTTTCCTAGGATTACGTGTTTGGCAAATTACCATTTTACCCTTTCTTTGTATTTTGACCCTAATTTCAGGATTTTCACTAATCTTACGCTTTAATCCACATTTAATATATAAATATATGTTTTAAAAATACGAGGTGTTATAGTTTTGTTCCTTTCCAACTCTATAACCTCTTCCAATTAAATGAAGGTTCTTCGTCATAGAATCCCATGAGATTATAATATGCAATTCTGATAGGTGAGATCTCAAAGCATAATTATTTATCCATATAAGGTTATCCTCATCAGCCTCTTTAGATGGATGACATAACTGGGAGATAAATGTGTCATGTTCCTCAAAGAGATATTGATGTAAATAATTGATGTTCCAGTCACTAGAATCATGAAGTGCGTAGGAACTAATGGATTTGCGAATTTCGTCACTTGGAGGAGGACATGTAGTATGACTAAGAAGATTAAAATCAGAATGTAACCAGTTATCTTTCGACATTCTAATTGTTTGTCCATTGCCAACATTCCATCTCAATCCATTTAAAAAGCTAGGCCAACATTTACTGATCCCTTTTCATTGATTAGAAAGTCATAAGTTTACTTTAAATTTCCCTATAAAGATCCTTACCACGATTGTACTTAGCAATCAATACCCTAGCCTAGAGATCATTAGGATTTTCCATTAACCTCCATGCTAATTTACGAATAAATGCTTCATTTCGAGCACGTAAATTGATAATAACTAAACAACCCAAATGTTGTGGCTTACAGATTTGATCCTAGGAAATTAAATGTATCTTCCGACTGTTCTCTTGATCACCCTATATAAATTTCCTTTGTAATTGTTCCACCTTCTCACAAACAAAAACGGGAATTAATCCATTAGGCATGCGGCAGACAGGCAATGAAGATAAACATTTATGTTTCCATCCTGTTAACCGTTGATTGAATCGGTCAATGATACTAGAATAGTGGGATTTTGTTGTATGCTCATGTTTTATAATAGAACCAAAGTATCTTCCTAAGATTTTTGTTCTTTTAAAATGGTAAGTGTGCAGGATTTCCGAAATTGGCTTTTCAACAACATTTGGAGAGAAATAAATATAAGATTTTTTCTCCCTAACTCTCTACCCAGACAACTCATTAAACTTATTAAGGCATTCCATCATAAACTTTGTTTGAACAACAGTCGCTTAATTGAATAACATAAGGTCATTAGCAAAAAGTAAATGGGACACTATTGGACCATTCTTCCCAATGTTAAATGGCTTCCAATGACCATTCTGAAATAGTCCCCTATTATATGAGATAATTTCTCAATACAAAGAACAGAAACATAAGGTGAAATAGGATCACCCTGATGAATTCCTCTTTTAGGATTAATACTCACGGACTTTGCACCATTAAGTATAACTCTAAATGTTGGAGTTTTAATGGAAGTCATCACCACTTCAATCATCCAATGTGGGAGATTAATCTCAAGGAGAACCTTGTGAATAAAAGCCCAACTCAGTCTATCGTATGCTTTGTTCAAATCTATTTTGATAGTCATGAAACCTTTTTTTCCCTTTATGTAATGATAGATGATAACTCTCCAAAAGAGAGTTATTCTATGCTTAAATGTGATGTTTTGGGTACTATGATTGCATGTTATTCTCTTTATTTTATATGATTAATGCATGAATTCTGTGATTTCATGGTTTAATGGAGAATTATGTTAATTATGAGAATTTGGGCATAAATTGGGGTTTTAGAAACATTTAAATGCACTTGTTATTTTATTGCAGGTCGATGCTTTAGCATCAGGAAGCAGTGATGTAGCAATGGAGATGAGGTCAGCAGTACATACTGTTGACATCAGCACCAGCAAACCATGGGTCCAAGCCCAATTTGGTTGATGAAGCTTCTGAACGTGTACGAAAAGATCTGATTGGAAGACGCGCTCAACATCATTAAGAAATCACAAGATTATCTTCATCAAATCAATGATTACAGATCGGATTCAAATCTGAATTGTAAATATGGAAAGAATCCTGCGAGATATGCCATAGCACATGCTGTCAGCTTGACAGCAAAACATAGTGTCAATCTCAGTCAATCACAAGGCAGCTTTGAGTGATGATTTGCATGGACTGGAAGAGATGATTGAAGCCCAGAATGTCAAAGCTATAAAGGAACGAACTCTACACAAAGAACGGACGGCTGATATATTTTGAGACACCCAATTGGAGGCAGATTTAGAGAGAGAAAGTGGATGAAAAACTTGGGAGGAATTTGAGGGTTCGTCGGGAGAAATCTCGCGGATCAAAGGAGGAAGCTGAAGTTCAATTGAGAGATCATTAAACCCAGCAACTTGCTGCACTATTCCGGCGGCTGAGGCAAGGTTGATGGTGGTGGAGCTCATGGTTGCTGCGACAGCAGTGCTACAGCATCGTCCCTGTTTTCTTTACTTTAGATCTATGGAGTCTTATTCTTCCCTTGTGGTTTCTGTTCACCCTATTATGGGCTAATTGTTAGGATTGGGTGATAGAGTACCCTTATTGTAATGTAGTCAGTATTGCTTTAACTTTGTTACATGATTTTCCTTTCAGTTGCTTAATAAAGTGCTTATTTTTATTCTTGTTGACTTATCGAGAGAGAGCTGCAAGATAATTAGGGTTTGGACTATAGAGATATAGGTGAACTCAGAAAGTTATTAAGCATTGTGGTTTAACTAATTTAATTAGTTAATTATGGGTAGAGAGATCATTCACACCACAAAATCAAATGGAACTTGCACTTAATGATTCATAACTATGTTGGCCATAGAGATGTGGGACTTAGTATACATGTATTGATAGTGAGAGCCCTTGCATGCATTGGTGTTCTGATTGCTGTTTGGTTAATTGTTGTAGCATGGTTACTGCATTCTGGTGACATTACAATAATGGGAAAATTGATCCCAATCTATCTTGATACATTTGAAACACTTCTTTTGATACTGAATTTTTGCTGAGTAAATCAGTAGCCTTATTTTACTTTACTTTATTTTTAAGTGTTAAATTAGTCTTTAGTTTCTCAACAAACCATATTTGTTACCTTGATTGCTTCACGAAAGCTATAGCATTATATAATCTCCGTGGGAACGATATCTGGACTCATACATCCACTCTATTACTTGTTGATACGTGCACTTGCATTTTTGTGTGATTTAATTGATTACGAAATTGCACAACTAGTTTTTGGCGTCGTTGCCGGGGATTATTATAAAGTTATTTTCTTTTTGTGAAGTGATATTTAAAATCCTATCTTCTGTCTGTCCCATCAGGTACCTCAGCTAGTTTATGAACAGACCTCCTAATCAAGCAGAAGCCGCATTTGATCCAGAGATTGAAAGAACCTTTCGAGCAAGAAGAAGGAGGCAGAGACATAACAGAACTGTAGCAATACCTAAAACTGCAGACATAGAAGTAGAAGGATCTGTGAATGGGGATGGACGAGATGAGACACAGATCAGATCACATGGAGTCCCCACACTCAACAATCTCCATTCGGGGATTGTGCAACCTGAGGTTGCAACAGCAAACTTTGAGCTGAAACCCGTGATGTTCAGTATGCTGCAGACAATTGGCAAGTACAATGGAATGCCAAGTGAAGATCCACATCTGCACTTGAAGAATTTCATGGACGTGGCAGATAGCTTCAAAATCCAAGTAGTCACAACTGATGCAATTAAGTTGAAGCTATTTCCTTATTCATTAGCCAACAGGGCTAAGACTTGGTTGAGCACTCTAGCCCCTAATTCAATCAGAAGATGGGAAGATTTGGCTAAAAAGTTTTTAGTCAAATTCTTCCCTCCAGTTAAGGCAGCTCAACTAAGGAGTGGGATCACATCATTCCAGCAGAGAGAAGGAGAGTCATTATATGAAAGCTGGGATAGGTTTAAAGAACTGCTACGGAAATGTCCCAACCATGGCATACCCGAATGGCTTCAAATGGAAACCTTCTATAATGGGCTGAATGAGCAAACCCGTGGCATAGTGGATGCATCATCGGGAGGATCTCTCTTGGATAAGACCTTTACAGAGGCCTATGAAATTCTGGAGAGGATGGCAAATAACAACTATCAATGGCCATCTGAGAGGATAATTGCACAGCAGACGGCTTCAGGAGTGCTTGAGCTGGATGCTATATCATCACTATCAGCACACGTTTCCTCTTTGACTAATACCCTCAAAAATTTGAATCTGAGCACTGATGCTAAAGCACAGCCACAACAAGCACATGCTATTTCTAATACTTCTAATGTTGTAACACGTGTTTTCTGTACTGGTCCCCATATTTATGATGATTGCCCTCAAAATCCTCAATTAGTGTTCTTTGTAGGAAATTACAACTGGAATAATCAATATTCAAATTCCTACAATCAAGGATGGAGGAACAACAACAACTTGCCTTACTCTCAAGGGCAACAGCAAGGATCAAACTATGCTCCAGCACAGCAGATGCCAAGGCCACCATTTCAGCAGCAACAGCCGCAACAACAGCAGCCGCAACAGCAATACCAACAAACTAGACAACAATTTGACAACTCTAGTTCGTTGGAAAATATGCTGAAAGACTTCATTACAAGGAATGATGCTACTATTCAGAGTCAATCAGCATCAATAAAGAACTTGGAGAATCAAGTAGGGCAGTTAGCTGATGCCATGAGGAGCAGACCTGTAGGCACACTGCCTAGCAACACTGAAAATCCAAGGGGAGAAGGAAAAGAGCAGATCAAGGCTATAGCATTAAGGAATGGAAAGGCTGTAGATGAACCAGACCATATTAAAGACTACCACAAGATGAAGGAGTCAGAAGGCCAGAACGAAGTAGAGCAGGTTGTTGTGGAAGAAGAAATTGGAGAGCAACAGGTTGACAAACAGACCAAAAGTCCAGAACAGAATGCTGCAGTAAGAAAGCAGCATAGTCAGCCTGCTGACAAAGCAAGTAGACCACCACCTCCTTTTCCTCAGAGGCTTCATAAGCAGCAAGATGACAAGCAATTCAAAAGGTTCATGGACGTGCTGAAGCAATTACATATCAATGTTCCATTGGTAGAGGCTCTTGAACAGATGCCTAGCTATGCAAAGTTCATGAAAGACATTTTGTCAAGAAAAAAGGGAGTCAAGGAATATGAGACAGTAGCTCTCACTCAAGAAAGTAACAGGTTCTTGAACAAGTTACCACCTAAATTGAAGGATCCAGGGATTTTCACAATCCCTTGCTCAATTGGTAACACCTATGTTGGGCAGGCACTATGTGATCTTGGTGCATCCATCAATCTTATGCCCAAGAGTATTTTCACCAAACTGGGAATTGTTTCCTGCTGACTTCATTGTTTTTGCTTTTGAAGCAGATAGGGAGGTACCTTTGCTCTTAGGTAGACCATTCCTAGCTACTGGAAGAACTCTTATTGATGTTGAAAAAGGAGCTCTGACTATGAGAGTCAATAATGAGCAGATAACTTTCAATGTGTTAAATGCCTTGAAGTATCCAAGTCAAAAGAAGGAGTGTGCTGCAATAAAAGATGCTGATGAAGAGCTGCTACAGCAACAGGAGACAGAAATTGAGAAGGAGCCCTTAGAAGTTGCTATAGCAGAAGAAGGTGCAATTGATGAAGAGGAGGTAGAAGCATGTCTAGCTTGGATTGATGCCCAACCAGTGATGCCATTCAGAGCAAGACACTTTGAATCTCTGAACTTGCCAGGAAGAAAGACTCAACCACCAAAGCCTTCAGCTGAGGAACCACCAGTGCTAGAACTTAAGCCACTGCCTGATCATTTGAGATATGCATACTTGGAAAAAAAATGACATTCTTCCCGTAATAATCTCATCTCAATTGACCAC